>NC_082348.1:3373924-3551424 GCF_027477595.1 Haemorhous mexicanus | reverse complement strand
GGAAAATGCTTTTTCTTTCACCTCCCCACAGCACAAAGCAGGGGGATTTTCACCTGCGGGCGCAGGACTGGTGCAAGAGCCACCACCCAGCGTGACAACACCTCCGCCTCCCGTGTGGGGTTAAGTGATGCAGAAGGCATTGTGTGAAGGGCGAGGGTTTTTTTTTTTCCTCTTAATGAGTCTAATCTGATTAACATCACCATTCGCTCCCTTGTGTGGAAACAATGTGGAGCCAAATTTAGTAACTGTAGTTTATGCCACATCACCCTGGGTACCTTTGTTCATAGTGCACATCTGGCACTGCCAGCTTTAACTTTACCCTCAACACCCTCTGTCCATGCTGGCACTCTGCACCAGTGGAGCACAGGCTTGACTGGGATGCTAAAACCAATAAAATACATAAAATCGCCAATGTATAGATGTGTACTTGGTAAACTTGCTTGTAGTTAACCAAAAAGCACAATTTTTACCCCAACAGGAAGATTTCATTTGATCTGCATGTGACTGGGGAGCTGATTTCATTTCCTGTAAAACCCCCTCAAATACCACAAAGTTACCTGACTCAGCTGCTTGTAGAAATCAAATTCAGTCTGAGATAACAGCTAATCATTTGTCACAGTAAGAAGCAATTCCCTGAAATCGGAAGGGAAAACCTGCCGCTTCAATCCGCAGGTCTGTCAGATTGCTAGAAATTACATTCTGCTCTGACTAACCTCTGCACTTGGATTGCTAACAACAAGCAGCCCGGTCTATCAAAAGAGAATATCATACAACCAGGAACAGCTTTTGATTTGTTCTATTCCAATAACCTGAGAAAAGTTTATGGACATGCATTGCTGCCTAGACCTCAATTTTCACCAACCTGCATACTGGTTGGAATTTATAGCTCCGCATCCCTACAGTAATGTAGGTAAAATTTACAGGCTGATTATCTGCTACTTCATAGGAAGAAAATTAGAGTTGATTTTATAAGTGCACAACAGATATTTGGTCTTTGATACTTTGAGTAAGGACGGGCGGTTTGGATGCTCCAATTAAAATGCCAGAAAAAAATTTAAAAAAAAATAAAGGAGGGGGAAAAATTGATGAACTTTATGGAGAAGGAAGCTTTCAAAATGCAATTTATATTCTTTAGAAATGTTCCCAGAGAGTAAATTAAATGTATACCCTTCTATGTAAACACTATTTGTGCAGCAGTCATGTTATAAGTTTAATAAAAAATGATGTATCACCCCTGTTTGTAAGATTTATAATTCACATGGCAGTACTGAATCTGGGAGCCTGGCCACAATGCATTTTCTATACTTAACTCTGTTATCTACAGGATGAGGACACTTGCAACATTGGCAAAAAGAGGCACAAATAGTTCAGTATCTTTGCTTGACTTTTTTTTTTTTTTTTTTTTTTTTTTTTTTTTTTTTTTTTTTTTTTGTAAGGAGACATTATTAAAATTGAAAGCTTGTATCTCAAAAGGCCAGTTACCCATGGGGTTAATGTTCTTAGCAAGACATGTTTAGGCAAATCTATCCACTGTACTTTTATTAGCAGGTAATGAAAAGGTGTAAGTTAAAGTGTGAAAGGTCTCTGTGTTTTTTGAAAACAGTACTTCAGCAAATAGCTTTATCTGGCAGAGCCTCTTTGTATTGTAATTACATATAATACAAATCTTCACAATAATTCAGAGAGAGAAAATGCTAATGTGCAGGTTGTGGCAGAAACTAAACCAAAGCAATGAGATTTGCAGCTACAGCTGATTCCCCATCTCACACTGTGATTTTTAACAATTTATTTCCCCACTCCTGTCTCCACTCTCTCACTGAACCACAGCTACAAAAGTTATTTCTCCTCTTATTTCTGCTGTGCTCCTTTTCCCCTCAAAGTGCAAAAGAGATAAACCCCCCAAACTGTTGATTAAACTAGATGGGAGTTGGTAGGAGGAACTAAGAAGAGTTTCTAGCAGCTAAGCAGAATTTATATTAGGAACCAGCTCCTAACATCCTTTCCAGCTTTCTGCTCACCGCTGCTCCAGTTTTGAAAATCTGCAAAATTTATCTGACTTACCACAACAGCTTGAAGGACCAGCTTGGATAAATATGTATTTTTGTGATCTCTATTGGTTTTGCACATATGGTATCATCTACCTGACTGATTGCAAGGGCTCCATTGACTAAAAACTGAAGGGATTTTGGTGTATACACTCATTCTGAAAATACATATTCATGGCAGGGCATGCCACAATCCCCTAAAAGTGAAGTCACTGCCCTGCCCGGTGTCAGCGTCTCTCCCGCAATGAATCACCGGCGGATGGACCCCGACACTTCATCCTCCTGCAGTGGCTGCTGTCACCCTCCAGCTCCCAGCCACGTCCCTGACTCCAGCAAAAGGGCAGGGACCTGGCTGCCCTCCCCACCGGCCACAGCCTTTCATTCAGTTTATTTTTTATCCGTTATTTTTTTAATTTCCATTTCAACAAGGCCAAATTAATTGTTTGCGAAATGAAGAAATGGATCCTGCAGCGATCTTATCCCTCTGATAACTCCTCACAATTTGCAACAGAGTTCCCTCTAGCCTCAGTCACGGAGCAGGGTCTGTATTTCTTCTAAGAGTAATTTTTCCTCCTTCCTTTCCCACCGCCAAAAACTGCAAGGGAGACAGACTATATGAAAAAAACCACTGTAAAACAAATAACTGCCTTCACAGGGAAATGTGTTGGGTTTTCCCCCCTCTCTTTTACATCCCTATATCTGACCCTAATCTAGATCCCACAGCCAGTGACAGAAATATTGACATCAGCCGGGAAAAGATCAGGTTTCTTTACACAGGGGAAGAGTCCTGTAAACTCTGCTGTGTTGACAGAACCAGGTCCCGTGCTGGTGGGTCCTTCTGCTGGCCTGGAGAAGGTTTAAACACCATTCCTGCTCCCCTGTAGCCAATGGAGCTTTCTCATTAACTTTAGTACCAGCATCATTGCACCTTAAAAATAAATAGGGATGGATCCTGATACAGGAAGAGCATGACCTGATTCTTAGTGACCGCAACAAGATGTTTCTGTATTGCAGAGTGAAAAGAATACCACAGCCTGGCCCAAGATTAATTAAAAACCCCTTGGAAGTCTGCTTAAAAAAACCCAAAAATTTCTCTTCTGTATTTTTACAGTCAAGCTGTAAACTCCTGATATACAGAGGCCACGGTGGAAATGTTGACACAAACCTCTGCCCGGCACTGGGAGCAGGCACGACCTCCTGTTACCTGCTCTGGTGAGAGTATGCATAGGTCCGTGATGAAGTAGGGGCACTCAGGATTTGTACAGCATTTTCCTTTCTATTCTGAAACTTGCTCAAAACCCAGCCCTCCAATTTTTGGTCACAGCTTTATCTCAGAAAAGACTGAATAGGTACTTAAAATATTTTTCAAGAGAAAGAAAGAGGCGAGAGAAAGAGAAACTCCTGCCCATTCTTCTGAAATTTAAGTAGGCAGCCCTTGAAAGATCACTGAGAAAAAGTCTGTATTTTCTCAGGTTTAACTAAATAATTTATGCATACTTTCACTTTGGCATGATGAAGCAATTTTAGCCTTTAAAACCCACAACTACTCAGGAGGGAAAAGGTCTGGTTCCTGCAACTTAAATAATTTAAACATCCAGGTGGAAATGCTTTCAGTGCTGCTCCTTTCTGAGACAAAGGAGGAAGACCCCAAAACTCTGAGACACTGAGAAGAAAAGGAGTGATAAAAGAGTCAACCTCGGATACATTCAATATTGAGGGGAAATCTGCCATTGTTCGCTAGAAAAATATGACCAGAGAGATGCTCACAGTACATAAATCCGCTAGGTAAAAATGCTTAAGAAAAAAAAAATCATTGGCCTAGAGCTACAACAAACATGCTTTGCAAAAGAGCACAGCAAAAAATATCCCTCTGCCCTCTAACCCAAGTCAGAAATGGTTTGTGTACGCTTAAGGGTTAGGCAGATGTTAAGGGTCACTGAAGAAGCTGTGTGAAAAACTGCACCACCAGCGCTGGCTTCTGAATTTACAGAAATGAGTGCGACGCTTAACTCCCAGCCCAGCAGCCCTGTGCCAGCGAGAAATGAAAAAGTACCTGGGCTACTTCACTCTTTCCCACATTAGATGGCAGATGTGAAACTCCTGAGACACATGCAGAAATTTATCAGCTTTAAGACAGGTAAGAACAGCCCTCTGAGTCAGTGTCCATCGCCCTCATGTTGGGTTTCACTATGTGTGAGCATATAGGCAATGACATGATGTCCTGGGGAAGGACAGGATGCCCAGTGGGAGCTGATGGCTAAGGGGAGAAACACTTAAAAAAACCTCCCCAAACCAGAAAGAAAGAGCCAACAGCACAGGTATTGCTAGAACTAGATAGCTGGGAATGATTTCACATACTATTAAGCTCTGTTAATCAAGATGTCTCCCAGTAAATAGCATTAATGAAATGAACATTTGGCTCCATCCCAAGGACAGACATGCCTCGGACTTCTCTCCCCTTTGGTATGTATCGACCAGAAAGTATTAGAGGGATAGTTAGCAGTGACCCATATATCTAAACCACCAGCATTTTCTGTTAGGGAAAAAATATCTGATTGTCCTCTCTAACCGGCTTTAAAGCCTCTATAGTCCCGTGTGAGCCTTGAAAACATGGCAGGAAACAATGTCCTGCGGCTGGAGAGATGCCTCCAGCATACCCATGGTGTTCTCCTTGGGTTTTGAAGAGACAAGAACTTCTGAGTGTCCGAGACCCCTTCGTTGCTCATGGTCCTCAAGGTAGAACACCAAATTAATAACGGTGCCCATCCCTCCACAGCCAAGCTGGTCCCAGTCCAGTGCTCACATGGCATCAGGAACAAACAGGAGGTGCCATGGGGAGGAGAAAGAGGTGGAAGAAAATGAGGGAGGGTCAAGCCCAGTCATGCCCTCATGCCGGATTTTCCCCAGCACTCCTCACCTGTGATTTCCTACTCCTCTGCCAGACACCTGAGAAGGGAAGCGAGAAATAAGCTGTGCTCCTCCAGCTACCCCTCCATTGACTACATATTTTCCATGGCCTATTTCCCTTTTTTATTTTTTCCTACCAGGTGTCTCACTCAATATATCCTGATCGATGTAAAAAAGGGCAAAATTCATGCCTTGCAGCACTAGAAATGCTGCAATTGGTGTTAAAACTGATGCTCCTTCAGCATAGATTTTTGTTGCTGTGCACATGAGGAGCTACTGGCTGCCAGCATGTGTGTATGTGAAGTAACACCACCTCCAGAGCTCTCTTCCCACCAGAATTTGAGCTTAAAATGGCTCAAAGTTTCTCCTATCTATATGTGCCTCATGGTCAGCTGAAATGTTCTTATTAGGCAGGTCCCCAACCTTATCCTCGCAGCCAAAAGGAAATGCGGAGTAGGGCATAAGAGGCTGTTGAAACCACATGTCATGTTTGGGTTTGCTGTGTCATAATGATTTTATTCTGGTTGGGATAAGGCTTTCTGCAGCTGTTTTCCTATGGAGCTGATGGCAAAGGGCAAGGACTCGGCTGATACTGAGCAAAAAGGAACAGAAGCAAGAGGGGGGATGTCCCAACAGAGAAAACATCTCTGTTAAAAATGCATTATTTGCGTTGTTTTAAGCGTGCAAACTTCAGAGGCATTGCCTGTGGTTAAGAGGTAAAAGAAGGGATGTGGAATGAGGCTTCAGACCTCAAGCCTTCAAGTATTTTCCCTTTCTTTCGACCTCCTGTATTTTCCCTTTTCTAAAAGTGGTATTAATAGCAGCACTGCCTCCCCTGCAGGAAAGGTGGGTGTCCTGGGTGCTCCTGGGTGCTCCAGATCCTCTCTGCTATCAGAGGAAAGAAACTTTCCCTGATTCCCTGATTCCCTCACGGGTGGGACCTCATCCTCTAATTGATGTGTCAAAATGTGCAACAGTTATCCCAAAGGAAGTGCTGCCTCCTGCACCAGCTACCTGCCCAAAACTCCCAGCTCATTGCTTTGGGACAGGAACATCCTTTGGATGCCATTGAGTGGGTTCAGGTTTCAGCCAGTACCTACCTCGAGGTCAAAAGAGAACAGAATGTTTAGCAAAAAAGATCTGACTTAAAATTAAAAGTTATTCCCTCTTTCAATACAATACTGAGGCACAACCCATGTCAGGATTGGATTTCATGGGAGAAAGTTAAACTTTCAAGGTCAATATTGTTTCTGAACAAAGTATCTATCAGATTTTTTGGAGGCCTTTCTGCTGACTTATGTCTTGCACCCCGTGAGTTCCGATGGGAACTGGAGACCTTGTGTTTGCAAACCTGTGCAATTTTGGGCACTAGAATAACCATTATATCAACACCAGGAACAAAGAAAGCTCAGGGACTGTGTGAAACTCCTCTCACAACAACCCAAAAAATAAAGAGGCAGCCCATTTGGCACTGAGCTCCCTGAGGAAACTGCGTGAACCCGAGGTGAAAGGCCTTTTCTTCTATTCCCAGGCTGCTAAACCATCTAGCTCTCCTCATTCATTACCCTGAGTTAAGCTTTGCAAGCTTACAGTAAACCTGGGAGAGCTCAGGTTTTGTACAGAGGAATTTCACATTAAGGATTCATTTCCCCCGCCTCCAGCCTGTTCCCCTGAATCTTCAAACAGAACACCTGATATAAACCTAAAATCCTAATCTAGCCTGAAGTGCATTAATAGGAGCTTTGATTTTTCTGTTTAAAAAAGAAGAGAATTAGCTCCATAATCCTACTAGTTATACTTCTAACAATATTATTTTAAGACAATTAATTCATATTTAAAAATAATGAAATTACTAGCACAAGACACTAAACTTCTTTTAGTATATTAAATTGGGCAGATTGCTTCTCTCCTTCTAATTATGAATGTAGCAGTTACAAAAGAAACTGTCATTTTGATAGAGTAAAAGACAATCTGTCTGCCAAAAGTGTCCAACCATAATTCTAAAAAAAAAGTCATCTGCATCAAGAACATGCTACTTTGTTTGATGTACTGTCTTATTGGAAACCTAATTTGCTTTCAACCTCTGAGACAACACATAACATAAGTTTGTGTGACTAATTTTCTTGGAAATATGAGTAATTAGAATAAGGGACCATTTCCATAGCAGGAATGGGTAGCTTGCAAAACCCGAAATAAAACCACTTTAAGCCGCTTCCTTTTCCCTCTCAGCCACGTATTCCTGAAGGGAGAGGGATGGCTTTGCACAGTGGAACGTAAGCTCACGTGTAAATTGCGAACTGCTGCAAAGTACGGAGAGGTTTATTACCTGAGGTGAGCACTCCCAGAGCTCCTGGAGTATAAAAGCATTAGCCGTATGTTCTAACCGAGTCATAAAAATCAATAAACAGGAACCCCCCACCTGTGCTATGGCCCCAGTGTTAAGTTTTATACACGTAGTAATAGTGCATATCAATTTTCACCACCCTTCCTACGCTAGCTATTACAAGGCGTACAACCACCGGAGGGACTGCGAGAGCAGTGCCATTCATCCCACGGAGTTGTCCAGATGCCAGCTCCATTGCATCATTGTCAATTTTATTCTATCTACAACTGGACAAGGCTGCAGCCCCGGCTCCTATCCACCCACTCAACCCCGTAACAATTGCAAACTCTGTTCGGCTGGTTAAAGAGTTTACAAGCCAGCTGAAAGAAAACAGAACAGTTGCATATTAATGCACCCAGCCCCTGAAAGATCACATAATGGAGCGGGAGAAATGTGTAACTGCAACCAATATGGGATCTTGTCCAGCTGCGGCAGCCTGTGGATCAGTGACCGGGTTTTTAAATAAATTAATGATAAGCATCCATATGCAGCTGCTCCAGGTTTCAGCTGCAACTGGTTGTGTTGCTGGAGGCTCCTCAGTTGCCCAGAGGTATGGGAAGCATGGGTCCTCAAAGCTGCTGGATACTAAAAAATTCAAACGGCCCTACAGATGTGGTAGCTCTGCCAGGTTGCAAAAATAACCACTAAATCAAGCTTATCTTATAATTAAAAAGAATGCCCCTGATAAGGCAGGGAGGAGTATGAGAATAAACCTTTGCCACGTACTTTCCACTATTCATTAATCTATGGAAATAAGGGTGGCAGGTTTATTTAAGTATCAAGGAGGCCAGGAAAGTTGGTTGCTTCTTGTTTTCAAACCAGGACCAAAAAAAAAAAACCCAAAAAAACCACCAAATTTTGAGGAATATTTCATTCTACAGGCATCCCTTAAAAGTGTCAGGCTTTCTAATTATAGCCCCAAAATGACCACTGAAGTCTTTAGCAAGTAATGAGAAGCACTTGAGGATGAAGGCTTTGATTCTGAAATAAGTCTGACCTAAGAGTAGTCTCCCTTTATGAAGATGTGGTAGCTGCAGTTTTAACAAGGCATGAAGGAAAGAAAAAAATAGGGGAAAAAAAAAACCCAGCACTTGACGATGACCCTTTCTCCCCTCCCCAACAAAAAGACAAGGAGTTTTATCTGCCTGAGGTTGCCTCTGATAGTGCTTATGGTCCGGAAGTACCACTCATGGGCACTTAAAGCAGCATCACTCAGAAGCATAAAAATAGAATAAAGTTGTACAGCAAATGAGAAATTATGATATATCTCAAGTGTTATGACACGAAACAAGCAAAACAAACACTCCCAGCATTCCCTGAAACTGATAAAAATCTATCTGAAATTAGTAGTGCCATCAAGGTGCTGCTTAGGATGAAGAAGCGCCTTTAAAAGCACTCTGCAATGAGAGTCAGACAGCTTTGTGGTGGAGTTAACAATTTTAGGCAATGGGAAGAAAGTAAGACCATTGTAGTTGTGAACAGCTGGCATACAATAGATAATTTAAGGGAAAGTGACCCTCATGTATAATTTTTAACTGAAGAACTGTCAGGCCCCATTAGCTCCAATAGGGCTTGGTAGCACTGAGGTAGGTTTATAGGGGCTTTGTATGAGAAGAGTTTCCAACAGAGAAGCAAAAAAAAAAAAAAAATTTTAAGGGAACTTTTGTGGATTCAGAATTAGTTCCCTTTTTTTTTGGCTGCTGTTTGAGACAATGACATATCTGCTTTTCTTTCAGAAGGGAACCCAGAAAATAGTAAAAGTATATTTTGGAGCCAGTTTAACCAATTACTGCTGTTTGAAACAACAGCATCTCTGCTTTTCTTTTCAGAGGAGAACCCAGAAAATGGTAAAAACATATTTTGGAGCCAGTTTAGCTGTGTTCTGAGCCACATGTGCTGATAATGCTGAGGAATTCTGAGAGACACCCATTAAACATGGAAACCGTGCTGTTAAACCTACGTCACCGCCTTGGCCAGTGAATAAAAAGACAAGTAAAAGAGCAAGGAAAGAAAGCAGGACTTCTTAAATAAGTGCAAATAATGAAGGGTAGAACCTGAGCAGAACATAAAAAGTGAGCAAGTTAGGTAAAATAAAGCTCCGGCACCGTTTCTGCAGACGTATTTTAGGGACCAGTCCAACATTATAAACAATTGCTATAAAACCTGAAAGGTCCAGGTGTCGCTAAGTCATGTTTACTTTATGGCTTTCACTTTGCTATTTGGCAGAACTTCTAAGGCCCTACTGAGTGATGTTGCCCTTAACTTAAAGCACTATAACTTTCTTGCCCAAACTTAAAAGAGATACTGTAAAATTATTTAGCAACTTCTTGGGCCGTAAACCCGGAGTCCTCTCCTGAGTGTCAGTCAGCTTCACTTTAAAAGCTGTGGTTTGATGGTGGGTGTGTGGTGGGTCTTGGGGATGTTCATGGGAATTGGGGTAGAGAGGGGGAAGACTGAGCACGTTCCTCTCCTCCTTCAAAGGGCTCACATTCCTGGCAACCTTGTGCCTCCTGGATGCTTGAGGGCATGGGGAAGATGGGGGAAAAAAGTAGTGAATACAGGCAAAGGTTTGGGGTTTTCTCCTCTCCTTTTAGAGTTTTCCTTCCTTGGGGAAAGTGGTGTGGCAGGAAGGTGGTGGGTGTGGGGGAGATTATCTCCCGGCACTGTTGGGGTCCCACCATGCTTTCCGTAGGAGGCAAGGGTGGCTGGGTGACACAAAACCAGAATGCTGTCATAGCTGAGGTCATTATTGGGTTTAAAGTAAATAAGATTGGCTAATTATGGCCTTAATGAGTTGACTTAAGGCCTGTATATGGAAAAACAAAAAAAGATAAAAAATACAGTCTGTTATTTAAAGAAATGATAAAAGAACCATCCTTTTAAACTCAACTCAAATAATATGACAATAAAGCCAGGAGTTATAGGTACTGCAGATTGTCCTTTACTAGACACTCTATTACATGTAGTCATTAGACCAGCTATAAAAAGAAGGTTTAAATACTAATGTATTTTTTAATTTGTTTTATACCCTAAACAAGCAATCAATGTACATTAATAAACATAATTGTTTTTTTGGCATTTGTCCATTCATTTGGTCTACCTTGTCAGCTCCGGCAAACACATCAGCAAAATTCAGTAACCACAATACACAAGAAGGAAACACCAATGAGGCCATCTGAAATATGCAGAATGTATTGAATTACTTTTCTTCTCCACTATTGACAGACAGAAACCCCCAAAGTTGACCATAACTGTCCTCCTGTCCGTCTTAAACAATGACTTTGACAGGTTTTTGTCCACAAATACAGCTTTGGAGTGCTGTTGCAAAGAACCTTTAACGAGGTGGTAAATATGTTTACCTTTGATAAGGTGAGCTGCCTGATAAGATAAGGTGGATGGCCACTTTTCAAAAGCAAACATGCACAGAGCTCAGAGCTTTCACCCAGGAGCTGTGCTGGATTTGATCAGCATAAGGAAACGTCTACTCGCTCCGGAATAGCTTCCTGAAATCAATTTGTTCCTTTTCAGTTTTAATTATAAAATACCACTCGCTAGAGAGAGATTTATTCACTCAAGAGGGTGCAACGTTGGAGATGGATGTGCAAAAGGTGCTCATCTCGGTAGTCTCAGCAATTAGGGTGCAACTCTCAGTTTAACTAGGACACTGCGGGTATCTACCTCCTGGTGTGTCACCTCCAAGCAATCCCATCCAAGGGACATCCTGCAAATGGAAAAGATCAGGAAATATCTCAGAGGAGGAGACTCTCGTTGGTCTGGTATGATTACCCTGAGTGCTAGTGACCAGAGAAATGCATACCAACAAAAAGCTCCACTGGGGGCAAAATCTGTGTTGAGACCCTATAATGCTTCCTGACATCTCCACCAGGTCCTCTCCGTAGGTGACCCCACCGTGACAATCCTGGCTGGCCCGTCGGTCGTGGGCGAGGAGAGGGGAGGTAACGTGGGCAGTGTCTGCGCCACAGAAATCTCTTAAAATGTCACTTGTCGGGGGAGAGGAAAACAAAATTGTTGCAAGAGCAACAGAAGCTGTGAAGTCCAAAATGGGAGCTCCACTAAAGCCTTTAACGCACTAGAAAATTTATGAAAACATGAATAAAAGGTAACTTATTCAGTGTCAGCCTTACATATTTATAGTTTAAAAATTAGTCAAAGTTTATGTCCTGAGGTTGCACCTACAGGAAGCCAGATGTGTGCCTTCTGCATGTGACCTAAGACAGGCCTGAAGCAACAACTAGATAATTTCTCGCTCATACTCCACACCGTCGATCGCGGCGGCTTTCTGAGGTGAGAGAATCTGACAGCACTAACTCTCCAGGGCAGAACTTTCCAGTCAAGTGGATCAACGGACTGAAAATCTCTTATGAATAGTCATTAGGCCTTCATTACAAACCCCTCACAACCCAGTTCTCTTTTCGCAACCAAATGCCTTTTGTCATCTTCACAAGGTGCATCATTTAATTACCAATTGATTTCTTTATATATGACAACATGTCAGATAGCAAAATACAGTGTATCTCCCTTAGGGGGAGAAGTCTGTTAACTATCAGCGTGCCAGATTACTGAATTTAGCTGGAAGACAGCTATTCTCTCCACTGCGCCTTTATTTTAACTCGCTTTCCACTTTTCCAGAAGAGCAACGTGGGGAAGAGGTAAAGGCGAGGAGCAGCGCAAGGAGGGATTATTTCCCCCCCATTCTGTCAAGAAATTAAAGCTGACTTCCAGCGTTTCTCACTCTGTTTTTAGGCAGGGGCACCCCATGCACGCACACATGTACGTTGGCATTGGCGGCTGTGTGCACACACAGAGCCCGGCTCAAACACGTCAAACAATTGTTCTCATTATCCCAGGAATTTACCCAGCTTCTGACTTTGCTAGCACGCTGAATCTTCCCCTTCACAACTGCAGCCTGATAATCAAGCCAGTACTGTATTAATAAGCTGAATAATAAGGGAATTTCAGAAATGTACAGGACTATTATACCGTAACAATAAAACCTCAAACTGAGTAAACCAGAGCAGCGCTGAAGGTAGGCGTCGGGAAAGAATGAAACCAGTGTTGCAGTAATGCACTCCATTGTATGGCAGTGTAAATGCCTGCTTCTTTCATACACAGAAGCTACATTACACGAGTCCGAAATGTTCTCAGAGCATCACTGTGCCTGGTTGTGATAGAACCTGGCACCAGCAAGCACTGAAAGCTGACATTATACTGTAGGATGTGCTGCAGGTGTGCAGGCCTGCGAACGTGCTCTAATTACATATTTTCCTGCAGAGCAACAATTAAGGTCGCCAGAATAATTGCCAGTTTCTTAATCCCTCTCTAACAAGACTGACATAAGGAATGGTTTATTTTTCTCTGGTTATTTTGAAAGTGTTCTCAAGATTTTGGTGGTTTTTTTTTTCTAGTGCGCTGCATAAAACTAATTCTTAATTCAAATGTGTGATTATAGCCATTGTTGCTGCTGGGACGGGTTTTTTTAAGGCCAAACCTTTTCTGAATTCTAGAGTACAACTAAAATAATGAAGAAATGCTGATTGTATAACCTGGCGTGCTGCTTCAACATTTTCCCTGCGAGAAAGTACTTATTTTCCCTTTCTGCATGCATTTGTTCTGTGTTTCGGAGCCCTTTTTCAAGACTACAAGCTCCAGGTCAGTGCTCAGAGCCCTCCACAGTGGCATTAGAACTGCACTATTTCAGTCAGGCAGCCAGAGAACTACAGAGTCCTGACTGTGTCCAGGGTTCAATAAAGAATCACCTTTATTTTCATTTCAACTGGTCTTATCTACTGTGGGAGACATTACAGAGGCTTCTTTCTCAGAGGCGTCAAGCACTTGACTTCAAACAATTGAAACAATTGTAGTACATGAGACAGAAAGGAGATGTCTGGTGCATCTATTTGCAAAGCTGAGGCATTTAACAGCAACCATTATACATTGTAGTTATATATAGCCCTCTTGTAGACCTTGGGAATAGTGGCCAGTATGAGTCAAACCCAGAGCTGTGATCAACAGCCACAAGTCAACTGATTTTCATTGGGAAGCACCGAATGATACGAGCCAGGAGCCCTCCATCCCTTCCCTCTGACTCTTATAGAAGTGGAAACTGTTGGATAAAGCTGTGGTCTCAGCCTCCACACAGAGACCTTCTCCTCTCACAAGGCCTCAGAGCTTTAGGCTCAGCTCAAACCTTAGTTCTCATCTTGACTGAAGAGGTACCTTGGGACACCTAACCTTTGAGGTGACTTCTGCAGAACCTGGGTCAGACCCACCCAGTGTTTCTGAATAAAGCCTCTGGAAGTTATTTTATGTAGAAACACAAGGACATTTGTATTCAGTCATGTTAAGACAAACCTCCACTTCTGCGTTAAGCCAAAGGTTAATAGTCTGCTCTTAATTATATTTTTAAATAGTAGAATTTCTTTCCAACATTCTGACTGAGCCTGCTGTCCCTGCTCTACCTATGAGCAGATCCTACTGATGTCAGAACGAGTATTGCTTATGTCTGGATTAAATTTATCTGAGCAACCCCAAAGATCAAACAAAAAATGCCACACAGCCCCAGTCAAAGGATGTCCAGAGGTATGCCAGGGAGATTGGCTTGACATGCAAAATCACATTCAAACATCTAAGAATATTAGCATTAATGAGCCAGGCAAGACACCCTTTGATAATTGTTGGCAATCTGAAAACTTTGCTCTGAGGATATTAAAAGTAAACTGTTATCATCTGATTGCCAGTTTTAATCCCACTGATAGAAGCTGCCACAACCTGTCAGCATTAAATATATAACAAGGGGGTTATGAATATAAATTCCTGCTGGGGAGCGTAGGTAGATGTCCACCTTTGCAAAGGGCATTACACGTTCACAGACTGCAGAAGTGATACTAATATCACAGACTCCTACTAAGTTACTCGTTTTACTGCTAACTCCACTACTCACTTTCTAAATTTGTCCCTCTTTCCTACACTTCTCTTGAAGTCTTCCTTCAACAAAGATGAGCTAATCAGTTGCTTAGACACCCGTCCTCATAAAGCTGTTCACGTCTTTTTATGCTTCACCTGCAAAAGCCACAACTGTGGTACCATGATATAGGAAAATGTATTTTCCCTCATTGTACTTATTACTTTGCAATGGTCATTGATTCATTCTGCAAGTGAGTAAACAAAGGAAATTTAAACTTTAATGGATATTAAATTATTTGCAAATGAATCGTTTGCTTTTCTCAAAAGGGACAAATGCATTTTGTTCACTTGAAACCTACTTAGAGAAGCTGCATGGGAATGATAAAACTCAAAGCTCAGGGTCATCTACAACCAGGCTAAAATTTTCAGACCTGGTCATTTCATTAATTCTGTGTATAGAAACATATGGTGTGGCTCTCCAAAGAGTATAACTTCACTTGTAGGCACTGAATCTTCAGTCTCCAGCATACTTGCCATGCTGGGTGATGCTGCTGTGGGCACCTGATTGGGTTTCCAGGTTGGAAAACAGTGATCTTAATGGGTCCATAGCCTGCAGACACTGGGAAAGGTCACAGAAGAAGGCAGATCAGAGCCAAAGCATGACTGTAAGACAGGGCCAAGTCTCATTGGTTTTATTCACGTGAGAATTGCAGTGATTTCAGCAAGGAGGGCATGGCCCTGTTTACATGAAAATGCTTTGAAGGGAAATATTTTAGGTTTTGATCAGAACCTCATTTGCATTCTTACAAAGAAATTGCAAAGAGTTATAAATGAGCTGTAGAGTATATTATAAAACACATTTTAAAAGTAACACATGCTCAGAGATGGATAACATTAAAATAAAAGTAGGTGCAATATCCAAGATGAACATTTCTCATGAGCAGACATCACGCGAGAAAGCATTCCACAGGCATAACTTTGCAGATAATCAAAGCCAAGTATTAATACATTTTTATCAGTCCACCTTCTAAACAATATTTCAGTAGATTTCCTTTCACACAGTGATATTTGTAATAAATGTTCTGCCTTTGTTTTAAAGTCAGTCCGTAGAAAGATGACATCAGCTTAGCAAACAATAAAGTGCCTGTAATATTGTCTCCAGAGGGCTGTTACATTTACTTTGTAGCAGTAAAATTCAATTTTCAAAAAACACTACATGAATGATGTTAGGTTATTAACCCTATCACCACCGTAAAACATCATCATTGTGTGCAGAATGTAGGTCACTATCTAGGAGCTAGAAGTTGCTTTTTGTTAAATAATCCATTTAAGCTGCTTTTCTTTCCTATAGCTTGGGTTGTGTCCCTTCCCTTTGAAAAAAAACAAACCAAAAAACAGTCTCATTTTTAATCTCAAGGCTCTGAGCAAGCGTCCTTATTACACATCTCATTTTAAGGTGTTCTTCCTTTGTTACTTTCAGATTTGGCCGCACACTTTTGAAGAGCGACTCTCTGTGAATTCTTGTTATTCAGAGCTGCTCTCAAAGAGAGAGAAAGAGGGGGGGGGGGGGGGAAAAGTGTATCAGATCAGCCTACGCCTGTGGTGACTCTCACAAGTTTCAGTTCAAGGAAAGAGAAGAAAATCAGCAGCTACAAATTCTGACTCATTTTGAAATTTCAGCGCGATTGAGAAGCGACCGTCCTGATTTGGGGAGTGAGTGCTCAGCCCCTGCTCATGCTCAGAGCTCCCTGCTGAACCTGGTTTTCCTTAGCAAGCTCCAGGGCAAAGAAAGATCAGCGAGCGAACTGTCTGCAAGCCAACCCGTCACATGGCTCCCTATAAAGAGGATTTGCATACCTGACACAGCTATGGAAATATTCCCCGTCCGGGAAGGGGCGAGAGAGAAGGACTAATAGCGCCCCGCTATCAGGATGCAAGGGGTTAACTAGTTAAACTTCTACAACCCCCCACAGTAACTTTCCAAAAGCTGACAATAAGTAAAAGAAGTGCTGGTTATCCATTTTTTAAAGGGATGGGATTGGTTTTAGAAGAAAGGGAAAGAGGATCAAACACCTCAGAGCAACAAAAGGTTGTGTCAGAGGGCCCTCAATCACAAACCTCCTTCAACAAGAGATATTCCAACCTTCCAGAGCAGTTACCCGGGCAGCACGGCTAAAAAGTTCCCTGACATGAAAAGAACAAAAACAGAAGGGACAGAGGTAGTTATTGTTATGCACACTCCTCTCTTTTTTTTTTTTTTTTCTTTTTTTTTTTTTTTTCTGGGGCTTTTTTTCTCCCCCACAAAACTTTTTGCATAAGCTGTTCGGGGGAGAAGTAATAGTGCTGCTTATTGAAAAGAAATCCCCCCTCTTTGCATCTCCTACCTCCTAGGTTGGGAGGTATGGCCCAGCAGATTCTAAGCCAGGAACACCTGATGAATGGGGAAGGTCAGCTCCATAAATGCTTCAAAAGAGGCATCCGAAATTAATAAACATAATTATAATGTCTCCTGGTTTTCATCGCCCCCTGAACACATATTTGATTTTTTTTTTCCTTCTTCCAGACAAGCGAAGTTGTGTGCACACAAAGAATGTAAATTATTTGCATTTGCAGTGTCAGGTCTTGGAGGTATCTTAACAGCATGTAAGAATTTTCCACTTAAATGTAAATTATTAACAAGTCAGAGTTTTCATTTGTTTTATCTCCTGATGTGCAATCTAAATAAATAAATGGCACACTTTACAGTGTTCACCACCCACCTCTCTGCTCTTTCAAAAGCATACTTTATATATGCTACCTTTGCTTGAAGAGGATGGTGGATCATTCTCTCTTTCATCATTTATCTTTGTCTCAGTGCTTCTGAGGGGTTGAGGTTGTTGTTTTTTTTTGCTAAAACAAATTTACCTCTAGTACTTCATCAAGTTTTCCTGTGTAATATCGCTAAGTAAACAACACAGTGGTTTATTCATAAAATATTCATATTTCAAAATGTTCCTTCCCAAGCACCCCTCCTGGGTTTACCTATGTTTACAAATATGTAAGCCTTGTTAATATGCCTTGTCTGGGGAATGGTGAGTAGTGACCCTCCTTGAGGCACAGCTCTTGCTGAAGAAGTGTATTATTTCAGCTGGGAGAACAGCAAAGCTCCAGGATGAGACTGATTGATTAAGACCAGATGGATGGCCACACATAGGTGTGACAAAAATAGAAACACATTGCAAACATTCCTGGCATTGTCCTCCTGTGGTCTGGGAGGTGGATGGACCCGGTGGTACCTTATCTACCTCCTGATGGGCTCCAGAATTGAAGAATGTTAATGAAAGCTAACTCTGCCTCGCCTGCCTTACAGTGACACTTATTACAATGAATCAAGCTTAAAATTGAGTCTTGTAAATAAACCCTGGGTTCCCCCCCCCAGCCCTGATCGAAAAATGACAGCTGACATGCCACTGGAAAGCATTCACACACGTTTCCCTGAAAGTAATTCAAAGTAAGGAGCTCAGAAAGAAAGAAAGAGAAGGAAAGAAAACAAACAGAGCATACCCACATCCTCTCCTTAAAATTAAACTTTCAGAAACCACATAAAGGAGTAAGTGCAAAATGAATGACCTCTGGTTTGGAGAAGAATGTTTCATTGAAACCCTCTCAGCTTTTATGTTTATTGGCCATAAACTGACCAACCCTCTCCGCGAGGCTGTGGTTGTTCTTCACAGAAATGTCAAACCAAGGGCCTGAATCCCACTCACCTCACTGTAGTGAGGGGTCTCAAGAAAAAGGGGGAGGCAGCAAGCAGGATTTATCCCAGTGTAGCCATGCACTCAGAGATGCTGTCCGTGCCTGGCCATACCCACCCTTTACCTTTCATCACAGCACAGGATGTATTTCTCACACCAAAAAAAAAGCCATTAACTAAACCTTCCCATTCACGTGGAGAGAGCCAGGAGCTGTAGGAAAGAGGTGGGAAGCAGTCCAACACCAGGCCCCCAGGGCCACCTCACTTCTGTCCCTCCACCTATGGCACACCACAAATGGGTTGGGTGGCAAGCTCCAGTCATCAGCCCCGAAACCAAGACACGTTTGAAGTCACAGGAATAGCCCAAGCCTCTGCCTGGCACGACCCTTTTCCATGGCACAGCGTGGAGCCTCGTGGCAGCCATGGAGGGAGATGGGAGAAACCAGACCCTCAGGTTTTCTGTCCCTCTCCCTAAAACTCCAGCTCAGCCCCAGCATGAGCTTTTAACTCCCCTCTCACGGGCCTGAACCGATTACCTACTTGTTATAAATCTTCTCAGGTTTCACAGGCACACATTTGCCGGTAGGTTCCCAACCCACATTTCGGGACGTCGGGGCTCACAGAGACACATTCTCACACATGCAAAAGCCCTATGATGGATCAGGGGCTCCTCCATTCACCCCTCCACTTTAAGCAAAACCGTTCCTAATATACCTTTTCATACGTGAAGCATAATGAATGTACCTTTTCTTATGCATGTACAATACTGTACTTTCACCCACTGGCAAAGAAGTTTGCTAAATTACTAAGAGCGTTTAAAGAGGTGGCATTCATTGTAATATACAAAGGAATTTAAAGCACATTTACAAATGAATCGGCAGGCACGCCAACAGGAAAAACAAGTTTAAATGTAAAATTCAAAAAAACCCCGAAAATATAGAATTGAGGATTGCTTGAAATTATTATTATGATATGAAAATGTTTGTCCATTCTGCAGGCTGAAAACTACTTAATTTCTCTTCATCTGCAATTCAGGTGACGGTGGTTTTAAAGAAATATTCTTTTCCTTGGTTTCCTTCCCCCCTCCCCAGCTGAGTAATAAAACATAGACTGATTTAAATAAGAATCATTATGCTCAGAAGGCCTCCTCTGGCTGGAAGACTTTTGTTCCACATGTCCCATAATCTCACTCCCACATGGCTGCCATAAGGTTGATGCTGAAATCAAACTCTACTATAGAATTTGCTTTTAGACACAGCAAAAATATGTATATCAGTTTGGGGAATGGAGTCCTATAATTTAGGTAATGGTAGAAATATACTTGGGATAGAAACCTCTTGACTTTGCTGCTCCCTTCTCTGTGTTTCCCCCTCATCCAGGTTGCTATTAGCATATGAAAAATGCTTTTAATTTCATCCATTTCTGGCCATATCTGTCACACACACAAGCGAGATAGCAGTTAGGTTTCAGCTTATCTCTTCTTTACCACCTCAGCAGCAGGTTTAAAATAGATCACGCTCTTCTCGTTATTTGCAGCCAAGGTGTGTGTAACTCCCTTCCTGAGCAAAACCTGATAAAAGAGGAGCAAGCCACCTCATGGGAGGTGGTTTGCTCCCAACTCAACCCCAAAAGTCTCTATTGCAGCATCTCACAGCTCTGGTTTCATTTGACAAGTACGAGTCAGGGCAGTTCTCACCCATAACTCGGGTCACAATGTGGCGAGGCTGGAAGTTATGGCCCTATTTTTAAGCATTTTCTATGCGCTGTTTATCTGTTTCCTTAAAACTCCCACTTCCACCCCTGCCCTATGGACGGAGCGCACGCGGCACCGCGGCTCCCACGCGCCCTTTTCCAAGACAAAGTGACTTTGTTTTACACCCAGAGACACCTCCCAGCCAAGCCCTATCCCAAATTCTTCGCGGGCACACGTGACACGAGGCGATCCATGGCAAAGCCCAGGGAAAGCTCTCAGCAATATGCAATCCATTTTCACACATGCTATGGATCTCATGGCGTCAGTCATACGGTCACTGCACACACAGAGTATTTAAAGCCCATTTCTGCTACTTTTTAAGTAAATTAAAAACTCCCATTGCCTCCCAGGCAATTAGGCTGAGGCCCTAGGACTGGCTTAAAGCGGTGAGGTACTGAGAGTTTGTGTTTAGTGGTATCTGGCCTGGGAATACTTGTGGCTTGGTAAAATTTTGCACACGCACTCTCCAACTTGGCTTTCTGGGACATGTTGGGGAAATGGCTATTTTTGCATGAATGTTAAAAAAAAAAAAAAAGAAAGGCATGAAATTATGCTCCGTTTTAATGGAAGGGTGGTTTTGCTTGACAAAACATATGTCTCTTATTAACAGTATTAATAGAAATAGGCCTGCTTTCAAACTTGCAATGAAACGTGACAAAACCCAGGGCTGGGTTCTCAGCTGAGCTTCAGACACCTCTGCAACCCAGTGCAGGCCCACCTTACAAAACCCATCTCTTGTGTAAAAAACCTATCTCTCTGAGCAACCCACTAAATACCTGCAAGGCCGAGAGCTATACCAGGACCTCATTTTGCAGGATGCTTTCTGCAGCTGGGAAATTCAGGAGATCCTCCTTGCATCAGCAATCAGAATAGGTATGTATGACCTGCCTATATAGTTTTGGGATTTTTTTTGTTGGATCAGCCCAAAGGAGCCATGGGAATGGCTTTTGCCAGTGGTGCCCACTCATCTACAGTGGTTAATAACAGCCAGGCAGCTCCAACCTTCTGGCTGGCATCAGCAGGACCCATAGGTGGGAAATACTGAAGGAGAAAACTCTGGAAGAGTCCAGACCAGTTCAGAGAAGAACAGCCCCCCTTGCTAGAAGTTATAACTTGAAGAATAAAGGGCACCTTGCTCTAATCAGGCAGATCAAGCTGATGAGCAAAGCACCTGAAACAACTTTTCCTCCCCACCTCGCCTGCAGAGGAAAGAGCTCTCCTAAGTAAATAAACCAGCACAGTCCTTTCTCATTTTGACCATTTCTCACCATTTTGCTCAACTGCCAGGGAGACAGAAGCCTTAACCCTGACAACACTTAAGTGAAAACTCCCTGGTTGGCTTTTTTTTACTTGCCTGACTTCTTTATTAAAGGCTTTCTGGCTGTGAGTGGGTGTCAGAGGTGCAGTATTTCACAGATCTGTGGGGCACTGCCTCATTTTGCTCTGTATCAAGATATTACAAGTTCCTCTTATTATAGAAAGCATGAAGAAAGATGACTGACTCCAACTAAACCGATAGTCTCTGAGTATATTTGTTTTATGATGATGGCAATGAAGTAGCCCCTTATATATTTTCTATTGTCTTCAATAAAGACACACTTTAATCACAAACTGACATACGAAACCTGCTTATTGGCCTATTGATATTTCTTTTGCACTGAGCAAGAAGCCAATAACCTATTTTAAATATAACTTTCAAAAACAACATTACCTAAGAAAAAGCTAGCAGCATTCCTGATAAAATATATTGTGGTGGGGCTGAAAAGTGCATGCAAAGCAAGCTGCATTATTAGAATGTTTAAATATTAATTATACCGCTGTGTAGTAAAGATGATCAACTGTGAGTGTCAACTAATTTTCTAAAAGCTGCAGTGTTGGATGTCGTCTAAACTTCTATTGTTAAGCTAAAACTAAAAGCCCAGCAAGTTTAGTCTACTGGAGTGTGTTTATTTTTATTGGTTTCTGCATAATTTTTTTTAAACGTAAACCAACTTTAACCCCTTTACTGTAATCTCTGCCAGTGGAACTCCAATAGCACATCATAAAATTCCTATAATTCTTCAAAGCAATGTAGCTGGAAAAGAAAAAAAAAAAAACTACTCAAAAACTATGGGCACTTTGCAACAAACGCCAACTATGAGATTCAGCCAATTAAATTTAACTCTTGCGAGCTCATTTCGCTGGCAATGTATGTTTAGGTGTAGATTCAGCCTGCCCTCCCACAGCCAATTTTGTTGGGAGCAACTCCCAGCCAGGCTGCTCGGTGCAGGGCTGGCTGTATTGTGTGAAAAATCCCGCTCAGGTGGTACCTAGAGCTGGTAGGGGAGGGAGAGGGAGACTGAGCAGACAGATGGGGAGGCAGATGTACAATGCTACATAAAAGTAGGAAGACTTATATTATCTTCTGTGAATGCCTTAAGTGGCTGAGAGCAGGCAGCAGGCGGAGGGGTGCCGGGGTGGGGAATGAAGAGTTAACCAAAAAAAAACGACTGTCATTTCTCTCCCTCCTAGCAGCTATTGCTCCCTCAGACTTTCGAGAGGAGCCACAAGACTCGAGTGAGAGAATCACTTTGAGATTCTTCTGCGAAGACAAAGAAATAGTGTGTGCCGAGGCTGGTAGGCTTCCTTCCGTCACTCATGGATGCTCTGCCAGGATTTCCCACCTGAGACAGATTGCGACGCATGTTCGAATCACTCATGCAGGAGAAGCAATACACAAGTTCAGTGTAAAGCCACTTTAAAAGCTCATCGGGTGCATACTTTACTTGTACAAAATACCTTATTCATGATGGAGCAGTGAGGGCCTAGGTAATTACTTGAATCAAGGTGGCCTCAGAAGTGTTTAAATCTACAAGGACACTTAGAGCATGAATAATGCAAAATAATTTGCATCTAAATTTTTTAAGTGTTCTTTATTCAAAAACTAAAATGCAGTTCCGATTAAAGTTTGATGAGTGAAAGCTGAGCACTTCATACCCACTGTGAAACGTCTCCTATTTGTGGAAATTATTTCAGACAGTGGTAAAGGGACAAAAGAGATCAAAAAAAAAAAAAAAAAGTTGGTGATTAATCTGCATTTCTTTTAAGCCACCCTTATTCCACTATGTTTGGTGAGTAGGAAGTAAATTTCTGAACTTGCTGGTCTGATACCATCTACATTTCACCCCTTTAAAGCAGCCCCATCGAAAGCACAGCTCTAATTATTAACCAAACAAAATAACTATTCTTTTGCCTCCGATGATAGCTCAAAGCCGCTCGTGGCTCTGAAATTTGTCCAGTATCTCTTAGTGCAATTAATCTCGCTTCTGTCCCCGTCAACCTCTTTGGAAAAGCCTTACGTGCAAAAATACCCTGGCTGCCTCTCACTCTGTGCTTATAGGGCAAGGGCTTGCATTTCTTCACTTGGAGCGTGTTGCATCCCTTCCTTTTGAATTTGCTATTGACAGCATAAACTGCAGTGTATATCATCGGTTCAGCACTTTATTATATCGTCTCTAGTCCTATTTTAGAACGTGTTGAGCAACCCCCATAAAAATTGTTAAAGAGGAAGGAGTGAACAAGACAAATGTTGTGTAATGCGCTCGCTGAAAATTATGCCTTTCTCTGCCTGGGCTGGAGGCAGAGGAGAAAAAGGGAGAGGGGAAGCATGTCAGAAACAGCCGTTTTCATGTGCAGACGTCAGTGATCCTCTTGTTAAATGTGCTTAATTCACGATTATGTTTCCAACACTCAACCCTGCCCATCTCACTGTCAGGAAGGCACCGAGAGAAGAGACATTCAAAGTTGGAGAGTTCTCAGATCCCCGGAGATTTCTACAGGAGAATCTGCATGGATCTGCTCCCCGGTTTGTTCCTGCCCTCCACACCCAACGTCTTGCTGCAGTATGAGAGCCAGACCCTCCCAAAAGCAGCCCTGGGAGCAAGAGGGATGTTTTTTTCCAGCTGCTAAAACCTCAGGTCGGGAAATCCGCTGGGATCCAACAGGTTAGGCAGGCAGCAAAGTTTTAAGCGCGGGCTCACTGTGAGCAGCTAAACTTTAAAGGCCCCTTTGCAAAGGAAAATCATTTTCCTTCTGCAGCCCTTATAAAGAATAAAGACTTCCAATTTATTACCGGCTCGAAAGCTGGCTGCCACTTTATTGGACTTTCAGATGAGTGTGCTCGCCACGCTTTCTTAGGGAGAGGATCTGCTACGTTTTTCTTGGATTTGGAACAATGCGAACATTTTTTTAACTCATTGAACAAAGATTTCCCCAGCAACAGACCCCCTGCTCAGCAGGTCACCTATCTTTGCGACAGTTTTTCTTTTCCCACGCTAACCCTAGGGCTCATTTGCATAAGGTCTCTGTTGTGACAATTAGTTTCAGGTGAGCTGATTTCTATGAGGTTTGCCCAAGACGATACACAAGCTCTGGGCCTCCCTGATCCTGGCCCTAATTGCGACTGACTGGCACCAGACACAATCACCCTCTTGATTCAGCAAATTGTCCTGCAAGTAGCTTGTTGTGACCCTGCAATGCACAAATCATATCATGTCAGCCTGGCATAGTAAACAGTGAATAAAGCAAATTTAAAAAAAAAGGAAAAAAAGGTTTCATAATAGCTCCTCCATCTTCTAGCCCCAGTGGACAAGATGAATACAAATTAAAGCTATATCATATCTGTGGGCTGGTGGAAGAGGTGTCTCTGCCCTGATGAACAACTTTGGTTTGCTGGGGAATTTTTTGGGGGCTATTTTTAATTTGCTTTGGGAAAAAAAATCAGATGTTGCTTCATTCTGTCACCTGGGGAGAAATTCCCGAGGTAGTGTAGCAAGGTCACTGTAAATACTTCCTACCTCTTGTTGTGGAAATAAGCAATATGTTCCTTCATCATCTCAGAAGATACATGGTACAGCCACATGCACATTACTCGGGCTCCCAGACCGCCCACTCAAGGAAAATATAAACGCAAAAGTCACCTGACTTTTGGGAAGTTGGGACAGAACTTTTCCCAAAGTGCCCAGGGAGGAGCAGGGGGTGCAGGGAGACCTCACCCCACTTCTCCATGGCTGGCAGTCCCTCCTTCCACCACAGCACTGCTTTGGGCTCAGTCCTGCCTGTTTTGGAGCAGTGACAACCCTGTGGATTGATTATTGGCATGTCAGGCTGGGGAAACACTCAGCCTCTGAGATGGGCAGGGAAAAGGAACGAGTAATAAACCCAAGGGGACAAAGGCAGAGTTAAGGAGGCTGGAGGAACACCTTTTACTGCCACACTGACGATAACACTTGGTGAGGATGAAGAACTGTCCTTATCTATGAATAACTCCCTTTTCCTCAGTTTGACTCACAGTTTTCATGTTATTTTTTGGTGAGATGCTCAATTCTTTCCTACCAGAGTAGCTCCGGCTGTGACCTCCGCCCCATGAGTGTGAGTCAGGAGAGATTCCCTCCCCACCTTATATATTGCTTTTTTTTTTTTTTTAAGCGAAGACTAATTTGCAAAATATTATTCACCATAGAGACAAAAGCTGCTCCCCTGCTGTAACAGGGATATGAGGGGTAAACTCAAATCCAGACAGGTATATTGAGTCCTGACTTCAGAGAGAGACCACAAGGGCGGGATTAGACCCCTCAAATACATTTCATGATGATCATTATGTGAATTAGATTAGGCTATTAGTTTTGGACTACTTTTAATCTCCTGGGGAAATCTGTATTTACATTTGGGTTGGGGTTTTTTTTCCCCTGATGCAAATTGCTTCCCCAAATAAATAGTTATGTTAAAAATCCTAGTAAAAAAACTGTTTCAAAATCCTTCACTGACCATGGCTGGCAGCCAGTGTGAGAGGTCAGCCTGCCAGCCCCAACAGTTTGCAGCTGCAGTTGAGGTAACTATATAGGCAAAAGTGCATCTGACACAGTGCATTTCTGTTAATCTGCACTCTTATCAACTGATACAGGCAAAAAGTACTAATTGTTTATGTGCATACACTGATAAAAGTAAGAATGAAAGAAAAATCTTCCCTCAGCTGTGAACACTAAGTTTTACCCTGGGGAAAAAAACAAACTGCAGGGTGGGACACCTTATTCTTCTTTACTGGTACAATTACATTGATTTAAAAGTCATTAAATCTTCTGATATTTCTGTGATCTCAGGAGTTGTTTATGACCTGAGGTTCTGTCCCAAGCATGCCTGAATAATGTGAGGGAGGTGGGGGATACCCCCTCACTGCAGACAGAGTGGCCACAGTCCCACCCTGGGCTGCCCCAGCCTCACACTCCGTACACTTGCAGGACAGTCAGGTTGCATTTGGACACACAGACAGGACAGGCAGCACTCTTGGAGCAGGACACAAGGTCAGCCTTGGGTTACATCTTGCAGTGGGGTGCACTACCCTGGTGGAAAGCCCCATCCATCCCTCCTGATGCCTCCTGTCCAGAAAGGTGCCCAAGAGGAAGGACACTTAAAGCCCTGCCTGCCATGAATGTCTCCATGGACAACTACAAAGCTCCCAACACTTCTGTCACCACACAAACCCTGCCAGGCTTTGGCTGGGCTGTACAAACCCACTGTGTCCAGCTTGAAGCGCTGCTACCACGCTCAGTCACAGTGGTGTCAGGACCAGGTGGTTGCCCACCACTTGCCATGGGGCCAGGGCTTGGCTGTGGATGCACAGCAAGAGACCCCCAGACCTCACCTTCCCCATCTTTGTGTCCCCTTCCCACGGCATCCTATGTCCCTGCTAATGCTTTTATCCCTCTCTTGTGACACAAACCATGCTTTTACACTGAAGGCAACACAGCGAGCTGATTTTGCACTTTAACCTTCAGCAACTCTGATTCTAATGCAAGGCAAAACTTTTAGATTTTTAAGTAAATAAACAGTTGATTCTGACAAAAAAATGACTATTCCCTGAGGGGACATTTTTGTGAAACTGCGCCAGGTACAAAAAAAAAATGTATATTTTTTGGCTTGGTCATGAAACTGTCAAAACACAACTCTAACATGTTTTGCTGCATATGTAATTTTTTTCCCACAGCTCTTTCCGAGCAATGCTTAATTCTGAATTCTTTCTGCACCCAGCATTTGCAAGGAAGTTGATAGATGCACAAGCAATTCAAGCTGAGTTTCTAAGTGAGTGAAATAGAACAGCCAGGAGAAAGGAGGAGGAGAAAAACAAGACAAAGCTGGAGAAACTTTGTTAAACTTTCCAAATAATTTATATTTTTGAGGTACAATTCACCCTCAAGATAGAGCTTTGGTGAGATTTAAGCAGGGAGAAGGTTGTCTGCTGGCCCTGGGCACATGGGCTAAGTTTCACCTTCTGTGCTCATGTAACTTCACTTAATTTTATTTTTTACTGCTTTCTCTCTCTTGCTCTGTCTCATACACAGATATGTTTGTATATGTAAATATCAAAGTATCTTGATGATAGTTGTGATTAAAAACTTCACTTTTACTAAAAACAGCTATGGCACTGCTCTTTAAAATAATAATATATTTTCCCAAGTGCCTTCACTGTTTCATCCGAGCAACTGAAACAGAGACAATCCTTTGTATGTTGAAATGTATAATTATCATGTAGCCAAAAGGGAGGGTGTAATTTTCACATCTGATTACAAGGGAAGAGTGTAAGTGAAGCTGCCTTGGTAAACTTACACTTGTTTACAGAGAGCAATACCTTTGATATTATAAACTCCAAACATGTAAAATGCTGGAAAAAATCAAGATTGTCACGCACCAAAGCTAGACATCAACAACAACAACAAACCCTAAGCAATTTTTTTTGGCATAGTTACAAATGAAAAGTCAATTCTTCTATACTTGGGCTGTTCTCCTCACTTGAGATATTTGTTCAGAGACAAATTGTTTTTGCACAGTGTGCTCTACTTGTTCATGTGGAAGGTTAAGAAGCTGAAGATCCAACTTTACTTAAAAAAAAAAAAGGGGGGGGAGATTTCAAATGTTTCTGCTGTTTATAGCTCTACATGGGGAGTTTAAACTAGAGAAATGCTTTTCATATTTGACTCCATTTTCACAGAATTTACTTCTCCTAAATGTGACTGCATTTGCTTTCAAGTTTTTCTTTTTCTTTTTTTTTTTTTCAACAGATGAACTTTCTCCTGTTTATTTCTTTTTATCTTTCTTTCTCTGCTGATCTACCTCCCATTAAATGAGCTTCTGCTGGTGTGAAATTATTTTTTGACCACGTAGGACAAGATGGTATCAAGGAAAGGAAGAACTGTTAGAGAAAATATCACTTACCAAGGAGATTAAAGATAAGCAGAAAGATCACACTACAGGTAGAAGGAAAAACTACTGAAAAACTAAGAAAGATATCAGAAACTGCTTAATGAGATGAAAGTATGATTGTTAAAGAACTGCTGCTGTAGTTTTAAAAATCATTAAAAACTCTCTGTGCAAGCATTGAATGTCAAAGTATGATAATCTCAGGTTTTTGCTAACCAAGAAAAAGGAGGGGAATGAGAAGGAAAAGCATATTATTTTTAGTATGTTGAAAACTCAGATTTTTGTTAGAGTATGAAAAAAAATCATATAATTAGCATGTACAACATCTGTCAACAAGACTATGATAAAACCCTATTTTCTAAAGTATGTCTTTTTTTCATGCCCTAAAATTAAGTTCCTGGTCCCATATCCTTGCTCTGAACATCATATCCATGGGAAAAAACACCTACCACAACAACTAAAGCATATGAAAAATAAAATGGAACTCAGTAATAACAGTAATTCCACTTGAGGGTGCATGTAGTTACTTTAAAAGTGGTTTTGTCTTGTGCAGAAAGACATGAATGCAAGGGCTACCAAAAGCAATTTAATACCAGGTGGGGGTTGACATTAATCTTTCATGACAATAATATTGTGGTGTTACAGGAGGGCAAAAACAAATACCTTCTTGCACGTAGAACCACTTCCCTAAGAGTCTGTGCCTGTCTTAAAAACGCACGTATAGAATTGATGTATGGCCCCAAATTCATAATGAATATGATTATTAAACAGTCTCCACTCGTGCAAATAATCGGACCTGTCCTCCTTCTGCTTCCCTTAGGTGTGATCCAAGCTCTCTCTGAGAGCAGTGCAGGAATGCTATTCCTCCTGGAATGGGCCAGCTTTGGTGAGCCCAGGCTGTGCAGAGCTGTTTTCTGCAGCATACAGAGCCAAATTCTGTCTGTGGCTGAGAGCAGTGCCATGAGAGCCAGCAGGGCTGCACAGGAGTAGATGGTGTGCCTGAGGTAGATGCAGCTTCTGAGCAGCATTAGTGTACTTAAAACAACAAATTAATGTCTGTGGAGCACTAATCAATGTTTGGTGCACTCCACATTTTTCACTGAGTTGTTAGAGTACATTTGCTTATATTTTGCACTATTTTAATTTAGCCATATTGATCAAACTGAACACTCAATAAGACCCTAGGCACCTTAGCCTTATTAAAATTAGTCAACTTGAAGTAAGTGAGCGGAGGAAGTAATGGAAACTATTCAGAGATTTAAATACAGTGCAGCCCACTTAAATAAATACCTGTTAATGAAATAAATCTGTATATACACATATTTCCTCAGAAACAAATTATTAAGGAGGCCCTTTAGAAGAATAAGACTCAAACATACTCCTTAGTTTAAAATAGAAATATTTCTGTGCACATTTGTATTTGCTGCGTTAAACTTGGGGAGTCCATGCTGACCTTTCTCATCAAAGCAGTTATCATTCTTTAGAATCTTACAGTGTCAAAATTGATAAAAATGTCCCTAATTAACCTGTAAGTAAACACTCTGTGGGGTTTTGGTAGCTCTACCAAATGAGTTTATCCCAGGAAGAGTAGAACTCATCTGGGCCGGCACCCAGAAAGAATATCTGGGCAGCTGCAGAACTAAAATAAAAGGCATTTAACAAGCAGTGGAAAAAATAAAAGTCATACAGCCTAGTCTTTACAAATAATATGTCTTTGTCTTCAGAAAGTTGTATCATTTTTTTTAAGCAGGGGTAGAGAGGCAAGATGAGAGCACCAGTTCCAAGGCTTGGCTTGAGCAGGGATCCACAGTACAGCTCCTTTTGGCACATCTCTGGAGCTCAAAATATTGTTTTTGAAAACATTGCTGTTTTTCAACAAAAATGGGAGATTAGACAACATCTTCAGCTGATTAATCCTCTCTGCTCTCTGAGGGGGTGACCTATGATAGTGTATTATTTTAGCCGGGGGAAAAAATTCCACCACGCAGCAAACTCTTCCTGTGGTACCTACAAATGAATTAAGCTAAAAAGTGAGTAGAGGATCTGTGGAGGTTTCCTGGACTCCTTGCTTTAGGGGATGCCTTTAGAGGGCTTTGTATACTCATTTTTTTTCCCCTAGTCCAATAAAAGATATTAGCTCTTTTCCCTGAGCAAAATCCCTCTCATGAATCAGGCCCTACACTTGCAACTAGTGTGATATTGCTGGCCAGGTTTCACCCCAGTAAAATTCTAATCTATACTTTGTCTTGCAGAATTGAGAAGAAAATGCATATCAGCAGAATCTCCTCTCTACTTTATTTCATTTATAAATTACGAGAATGATGCTATTATATATTATTAATTTCTGCTGTTCTCCAACTCGGCTGCAGCAGTGAGCTGCGGATGTTGGAACGGTGTAATTATGTTCTAGTAGGGCAGCCATCCGTTTCCTTTCAAAAATTTACAGGATTCTTAATCATGCTGCTCATTTGGGTGCGCAGTAGCGAGGATGGCGAAACACAAACAGGGCACGTTCGTTTACACAGGAACACCTGCTTAGCATGATAGCAGATGTCAGTCAGCAAGCAGAACACAAAAGAAAAATATCAACAACAGCAAACTAGAAGCATTTTTAACTCAGTACGGAGATCTCTTGTCTGGGGGAAGCCAAAGGAAGGGGATGTGCCTTTGCAGGTCAAAGCAGAGGTACGATGATGATTTGGAAAGTCTCAGCCAGTGTTCCCCAGGGACGGGGTCAGCAAATCTAAGACGAACTGGTCACTGGATGATGGGGTATTTAACAATTCCTCCTTCTAGAGGGTCACTTTTGCCAGCTTGATGCTAAGCATCTTGCAAGGGTCATCGAAAATATATGGAATATTTGATGACTACAGTGAAGTTGTTGAGAGGAGTAAAACCCAGAGAACTACTGCTCCGTGTGTAAGGGTTTGCCACCATTCCCACTACAATCTCTTATTCTTGAGGCTTTAACTTTAAATGTTTCATCCCGGGCTGCCTCTTGGCTCTCCCATCTCAAATTGAGAGCGTTTCTGTCTGGTGCATATTTTATGAAATAAAAAGATGCCAGCAGAAGAGCAAAAGTTCAGTGATTTTGGACTCTTTGCAGTGCTCCAGCCACACCTCTCCCAGGGAGGCATCAGGAGAGCCTGAGCCGAGCTGTGGCAGGCAGGTATTAATAACCCCCCTCCGTGGCTTAGGCAGTAACTACTCTTCCCCGGGATTGTTAGTATTCAGAGCGAGTCAACTTGCGTGGGTCCGTGCATTAAGGGCTCCCTAAGTATGCATTGACTTGATACCCAGTAATGGCTTCTAAGGAGCCGTTATGTAGTGCCGTGTCAATGATCCATGCATTGAGGACTCCCTGAGTACGCATTGACACGATAGACCGGAACGGCTCCGAAGAAGCCGTTACGGTCTATCATGCCAATGATCTGCGGATATTGGCAGTGCCTCCCACACTTCTGCAGAGACTGTAAAAGTCTCTGAAGAAGCTGTTATGATCTCAGTGGAAGGACCATCAATCAGGTCCGTGGCAGGGTTGCGTTTTGCCATTTTTCCACCCAATCGTTGGGAGGCCTTGTTCTCCTTCTAGAGTTAGATTCAAAGAATGGACAAAATAAAAAGGCTGCCCACCTATGCAGGGGTTCTGGGACTGTGCAGAGCAAACCAGGATCAGAATATGACCTCTGGTTTTATTCAGTTTTGGTTTTTAGTTCTAGCTGCTTCCAGATGAGACGCCCTTGACCAAGTCCTTTCAACTCTTCCTACATTTGATTGCTCTCCTTTAGGGACCATGGAAAGGGATGACATATTTTGAGTGAGGATTGCAGTGGGGCTTGGAAAATGTGAATTTAGAGCAGTTACAACTAAGGCTGGTGTGAACATCTCATCACTAGTGAAGGGCTGAGATGATCAAGGTGGGTACATAGAATCATGCAATGGTTTGGGTTGGAAGGGACCTTAAAGATCATCCAGTTCCACCCCCCTGCCGTGGGCAGGGACACCTTCCACAAGACCAGGTTGCTCCAAGCCCTGTCCAGCATCAGACCTTTCATACTCAAGCACGCAGGCAAAGCTACACTGAAAGGAAGTCTTACTTCTAAAGTTTTATAAACTCCTATCTATTGAGTTTACATAGTTTCCATCCATTAAATTTCAGTGTGTTCACATCAGTTCTGAGAATCACTGCTTGGCAGAAGGTCATCTGTATTTTCTATAATGCCAGAACTTTCTGTAAAAATGCTGTGAACCTCTTTTCCATGTCTTCTTTGGTACATGACTATTTTCAAAAAATGTTTTAAAGGTACATCATTCACAATGAAGTTTTAAGTTATGCTAAGTCTACAACCACAAGATACTGCTTAACCACCTGATATTGTTTGTGTCTACTTTTCCATATTCTTTCAGGGAAAACTTGACTTTTTACTATTTCACATTCACTTCATACTTCTGTTGGGGGAGATGGAGCTATAGTAGAATATAAGTGTATAGAATACTCCACCTACTTTATACATTGGTTAGAACCAGATGATCTTTGTGGTCCCTTCCAACCCAAACCATTCAATGATCCTATGATTCCCTGATGATAATAAGCCCATTTATGGAACAATCCCCCATAATTTAATTTACATCTACATGGTTAAATGTTAGCAAACCACTGGAGAAAGACTGCAACCATACCTTGTGTAAAGCAGAGATCCTCAAGCAAGAAAAAGTAGAATTACTGTGCAGGTTGGAGCACCATAGAGAGACCTTGTCTGTTACCAGGCTGGCCTGAAAAGTGCGAGCTCAAAAAACAAAAAAAACTGTGCAAAAGGAGATGGAGGAACATTATAGAAGAACAGAGAGAGTTACAATAAAGGAGAAACTGAGAAGACAGAGAAGCCTCAAGGAGCAGTGGTTATTAATACCAGGTACCTCTTTCTTTGGACTCAAAGACTCAAATATTTTTAAGTGTATTTTCAGATGTCTGGAAGCACCAGATTTGTCCAGAGCAGGTACTACAAATCAGTGATAGTTTTGGCACTGCTAATAATCAGTTTGGGGTTGTAGACTAGCTGTAGCCATCAGGTCCACAACAACATCACTAGCAAACAGAGGGGAGAAGACAACATGAAAACTACTGAAAGCTTGAGAGATACATGGATTTTACCAACACACCCTCACTCAAATGCCTTTCAGGTAGAGGAGTGTGCAACATATTCTGGAAAGCCACAAATTGTTCCTTGGATAACCTACTCTCCAAAGGCAAAACTATTAATTCTTTGAGAATGCATCTCTGTATGGGCACCAACCACCACCGCAACCCAAATTCCATTCAATATCTCCCTTCATGCTGCACATTGAAAATTCGTGTGAAAAGTTGCATTTCCAAATCTGGACAGCTGAAGACTGCTGTCCTTTGGAAAAAGAACCCTAAGCTTTTCACTAAATTTAATCATCTGAGGGTTTAAACTCTACTGAGAAGGAAGAGAAGATATCGTTTTACAATGATTCAGACTGTATTTCACGTGCAGTATTTAATGGATGCTTTCAGGTACCTCAGGTTATAACACTGTCTCTGCAACATGTGCTAAGCCCTTGATGTAAAACCTCAAACATTTTTTTCAACCTCTGGGAAGGAACAGGAGTTTGCTTCCTTCCATGTGTATATTTATTAGTAAGAATTTTGCACGGTATTATTGAAGCCTGGCAGGTTTTACCAATGGAGGCTTAAGAGGAAAACTGACACAATGTAATGTTTTGTGTCTTTTTTTTTTTTTTGTCCATGCAAACCAGTCACTGAAAAGGTGCAAAGCACTTCTAAAAGTACGTTTTCTCAAATTCAAAGCCTTTTAAGAAAGGTACACAATGCAAGAATACGCAGCTGCAATTTTAAAAAGGCTACTGCTCCTTTAATGCCCAGCTGGTCCTGAGATGTAATAAAATTGACATATTGATTCCTTTGAATTTACAAATGCCTGTTTCATAAACTCCATCTCCAAAGCCTAGGCATCTTTAGAGCACTGTCATTTTTTTCTCCAAATGGATCAATTATGTGCCCACGTAATCCTGTTACCTGTGAAATCCATGCATACTTCTCCCATTTGCTGCAGTTCCCAGGCGGACAAACTTGCATTATGTACGCATAAACAAACAGAGCATTTTCCTGATATTAGGGATTGTTTTCAAAGTGAAAAGCAATCTCCTGGGTCCTTTACTCAAAAAAATCCCCATACATAGTGCAGTGTTCCTCCAAGTAACCTCACTACACTATATGTATAATTATTACACAACACAGCAAATCATTAAAAAAACATTGAGTCCCTCTATCTCAAATGCTTCAACTACAAAAAGGCACCAAGACTTAGCAGCCAGCCCTCATTTTCCTGGTGAATAAAACTTTCCCATATCTTTCTCAGCTTCTTTATTTGATAATTATTGCCATATCTATAAGGAAATCACGTTCATCAGAAATATTTCTGCGTGACTTAAAAAAACACCCACAGCAAAATTTGCTGCAGAAGTTTGGGGCTTTTTTATTTCATTTCTAGGATAATTCATCTTTTCATCGAGCTGAGTACCTTTCCATCATTTACACACACACACAGAGAGTCAAGCAGGCATTAACCTGCAAACCTACCACTTATGCATATAAATGCATCACACATACGACTATTCCCATATCCCGTGGCATATTATTTGTATGAATATATACCATGCACAGAAACACATTTATACACACACACCCCATGCACAGTCCTCAAATATAAGCAGGGAAAAAGAGAATAAATGTGTTTTTCTCTGTATATGAATTGTTTATAAAGTACCGTGTACATACATAGATATGAATTCTCGTTTCACTCTTTCAGACTGTGCTGTATCTGATTTTCTACACTTCACTGGGCAACCAGCAGTTCAGTTACACTACACTTGCCCTGTACAATTTGTCTCTAAAAGGTTCCCAAAATTATGAAACATCCTGTCTGCTGCATGACCTGCTCACCGCAGTGCCTCAGCCCGAGGTGCATCCACAAATATAGAGAGGATGGCACAGAAAAAATTTAGCATATATATATATATATATATATATATATATATATGTTTGATGGTTGGAGCCCATACAAGTGGCCCAATACACCCCTGCCATTGTGCAGGAGTGGGTTTTAAAGATAAATGGCTGCATGTTAACCAGATTTGACATGCTGCACAAAAGCAGCCACCTTTGGTCCCATGACACAGCCAAACAGAAAAAACAACAAGCAGTCCTGGCAAAAGATGTCCAACGTGAATAAAAGCCCAACAATTTGTCACATAGTCGTTACAAAATGTTCCAGGCTTTGGGGCTTGCCATGGGACAGCAGCGATAAGACGAGCGTAGAAAAACGAAGGCTGGGGGTGTTGGGGTGGTGGAAGAGTTAAAACTCGAGGAAAGCTCCAGTAGTTCCAAAGGGGAAACAAAGAGGATATTTTCATTTGGCTCTTTCTGAAGACACACACACACACACACACAAAAAAAAAAAAAAAAAAAGAAGGAAAAAAAAAATGAAGAAGCCATAATTAATTAAATCAAGAAGCTCAGTTGTTTTGAGAAGTGATTGAAATCTGACATGCAAAGTAGAAATATTTACATTTACTTTCTATTTTAAGAATCTGCCAAGCTACTTTTCCTTCACTGCACTTCCCCACCACTACAATGGCCGTGGCTCAGTTTATCCAGTAGTAAGCACTGCCTGTTCAGGGCCAAATCCTGCTCATGTTTCTCATGGCATTTGGTCTTTCCTCATGGGAACAGGCCCAGAAAACTCCAAGGATGTGGCTGGGGATGAGGTCTGGCGTATGGCAGCAGAGCAGTACCTGAGCTCCTGCTTTCCTTTGAGTTCACATAAGACAGAAGAGAAAAAGCCCAGACTTAGGCTTGGTTTGATGAGCCTGAATTTCCAAACCAGCTTGATCCTGCAGTTTTCCACTAAAACCAACCATGGGCATCAAACTCTACTTTGTTGTTCCGTGTCCCTCTAGAGTCACCCAGGTATTCCCATCAACTGCAGTTGGGTCAGGATTTGCACCTATGCCAGTCCACTGTGATTTTGATGTATTTTTAGAGCCCCTATACCAAAATAAGGAGCTCAAATGCACAAGTGCAGCTGCTTGCTAAGCTCCACATAACGGAGCTCACATTGTAAAATACCTTTCAGTCAATAATCATCATTGCTTCAGTGATTACCCTTCACTTCTTTATATTCAGTGGCAGAAAACTGGGGAGGAGGGGGCAGTTAAAAGCAATATCATCCTCTAAATTAGAATAACCAGTCGTATAATAAACTGAGATTCTGGTTATTAAGAACATACATTTGTAATTTTCTCAGACAAATTCCTTGGCATCTGCTTGCTCTCTGACGAAACAACGGATGATACTTGCTCTTCCTCAGTCCCACAGAATGGCAGAGTGCTTTGGAGATATCAAGCTCTGCAAAAGCCCTGTCAATGAGTTCAGCAGTATTTCCCTGTCTCATAGACGAGGAAAATGAGCATGGGGAGGATAATTGACTTGCTGGAGAGCACTTGATGCTGCACTCACCTTCCCCAGCTCGGCCAGCACCGGGCCAGGGCCGGGAGAACATCCCACCACATCCCACCTGCATCCTCTGCCTGGCTGGGCTGCAGCCTCCTCACAACATCCCAGTAGTCCAGCATGGACCAGCACAGCATGGCCTTCCCCTTGTCCCTTCATGGGCCTAATCCCTTCTCAGGGGTTTTTGTTTGAGTAAATTAAATAGCATCAAAATCACCTCTGAAATGCACAGAGCCTTCTTATCTAAAGGAAAATAAAAAGGAAAAAACCACAACCAAGTGTCAGCCAGAAGTTCATTATTATATGTCAAGGAAAAATTATTAGAAAGGGCTTCAATAGTTAAATTACATGGGTAGATCAGGCTTTCTGCAGGAAGACCAGCTTGCTTTAATTAAAGCATGTTCTGTTCAAAAGCCACTGTGTTCGTGTTTTACAGCAACCTGATACCAACACCTGTAAGTCCCTGCTCAAAAACTCCAACTGCTTTCCCATATTCCAGCCCAGCGATCCACGTTATCGAAAGTCTGAGTTATTTTTAAATGGATGGGGGGACAACTAAGCCAGGGCTCTCTGTGGAGTCAAGCAGGGGGATGAGGACTGTTCAAATCATGGAAATGTCAGTTCCAGCAATGTGTGCCTTGGATTATATTTTTTTTGGACCGTCAAGAAGATTTTAAATCTTTAATATCTGTTTGTTGTCAGTTTTGCCTCCAGCTTTTTGTATCTGCAGGTCGTATTTTTTTGTTGTTGTTAGGAATTAGCATTTCTCATTTGCTAGCTGAAAGTTTAGGAGAAAGCACCAAAATGCCGATAAACAAAGTTCATCTCGGGGAAAATCTCTGTATGCATAACCTAGTTAACAATTCTTTCATGGTTGCAGAAGGAAATTTGAAATGCATGTTGAAAAAGAGAGTTCCTACAGAAAGCATCAGTACTACCGAGGCTTTTCGAGTGCGCTGTACTAATTTTAAACAAGAAATCATTATGATTTCCGTGCCGTATTAGCATCTCTTTTATTTTCTGGTATTTCTGCTGCACTATTTCAACTCACTGCAGGTTGCTGTTACTTTTTTTTGATACCACATCGTTTAAACACACACCAGAGCTGAAGGCATTCGGGATTACCGGGGACTTCAATCAACATTTTTGGCCTTTGTAAAGGATCTTAGCCAAACATTTGGTGTAGTTAAACTCCAACTGATGCCACAACACACAGAATATCACTCCCCAAAAAGTGCAGAACTGATGCATTGTGCCATCTCTGGCAGCATTTGTTCAGTGTTTGCTGCGACTGGGGAGGAAGAAAGATACGGAATGCATGGATTGATTTTCAAATTACCTCAATATTTTGAAAACATTTTCACCTGCATGCTGAGAATGCTAAGAATAGGCAGGAAGGCAATTGTGCATTTGCACAGCCTCCACTGCATTCATTTATAAATTACCTCATCACTGACTGAAATTAACACTGATTCTTACAGGCAATTTCTCAATTTCCAATGCTAATTACATTTTTTTTACTTTTAAATTCTGTACCACCTGTTTTGGGCAAGACATCTTAGGCAGCGCGACCGCATTTAATCACAATTTTAATTAACCGCCCTGTAGATGTGAAAAAGAAGCAATTATAATATAGATGAATGATGATTTTTCTGCATTAAATTGTTTTGTTTCCCTGGTATGTTGATTGTAACACAGCACACAAATACAGTAACTGTACAATTTTTTTCTATTGTAATTTAGTAATTGTTTTTGGAAAACCAGTTTGGGAATGAGTGACTTCATCTGTTTACAAATTGATTGATACTGTTAACTCACTGATTGCTGCAGCATACATTTTGTATTGCACAGCCTAGCATAAAATATAATTAGGCATGCACAGACTTTGCAGCACCATTTTGGAATCTGAAAATCAACTGTAACCGAAGTGTGTTTTCCTTGAGCATCCTCGTATCAGCCGCGGCTGATGATACGATAATCAACAAACAATGGGCTTTTCCCATCCTGCCGCTGGTAGAAACCCTTGGATTTAATCTGATAGCCTCACAGTGCAAGGGTTAGAGTTGGCTTTTTTTCTTCAGAATGTGCTTTGCCAGGCCTGGGAGCTGAGGGCTGGCAAGTCTGCAGCTTGCCCAACTCCCCCAGATCGCTATCGGGAAGGAGCGGGCGAGTGATGGAAAGAAACAATGATGGCAAAAAGAGCCGCGGCTCACAGAGCGCGGGGATCGTTCCTGACACGCGTGTGCTGTGGCACCGGCTACCTCCAGCTACACGTTACAGGGGGAAAAGAGCTCAATCTGACTCATGGCTGGCAGACACTGATCAGCCAAGTTTTATATATATATATATATATATGTACATATCCCCATGGAGAAGCGCGAGACCGTTCCCATTGGAGGCAAAGCCTACTGGCTTTCCCAGGGAGCCAGGTCGCACCGGAGCGGAAAGGGAGCAGATGTGCAGCACTAGCAGCACCTGGGCTTTGGGACAACACCACTGTGCTCTACAGCAACCCAGGATTGGCCTGTTGAGCATCTCCCACCTTAGGGCTGTACATCCCCCAGCAGAGGTGGACTGAGGGGTAGGGACACAGGGAAGGTGCACCTTGACATTTACAGGAGAGAGGTGGCAGCTGTCACCCTCCCCATCTGTACAATCCACAGATCAAGAAGCCTCCACCAAGAAGGACCTGCCAAGAAGTGAGACACCACAACAGCCTCTGTGAGACCACATCCCAACCCGACCAGCCATGTCACCCACAGTGCACTGAAGCCAGGAAGGAAAGCGATGAGACAGACCTGGGACTGTCTCCATGGAAGCACAGGAGTCTCTATGATTTGGAGGCAACTTGGGGGGCTCCTGGTCTCATCTGCTGGCCCGCTCGCTTTATAAATATTTGTTAAGAGGGCAGGACATAAAGTCTACTGTTCAGTAGGTGATTTTTGTAAGAATCCAGCTATCCATACATAAAAGGGTCTATTATCTCACTGTGGAAGAGATTTACATGCGTAACTCCCATTAACTCTTATGGGACTTAGGCACGTAAATCTCTTGTGCATCTAGAGAAGAATAGACCACATAAGGTCTTGTGATCTATACTGCTAGTAGGTTTAAGTCCCTTTCATTTATAAAGCTATACAAAAATTAACCATTAAAGCTTATTCTGTGCAAGCTGTCCCCCTACATATATCACCCAGCTCTGTGTTTGAAGTACTCGATGTAAACGCGCACTGAGGAAAGGTACCGGAGTGAGAGAGCCCATTCATTTCAGTTAGTAAAACTGTCATCCCTGAAAGGAAGCAGACTGAGGGCAGGTAGAAAAATTGTACAGGTTTTGCTCAGCAGATTCAATTTCAGATTTAGGCTCTAGACTGCACTGTTTGGAGAAGGAATACTTTCATTTTGCTGAGCGCTCCCTCCGCCCCCTCCTTCCCTCTCTCCCATCCCTACTCACAGCCCCGTGCCCTGGACCAAAGGACCCTGAGTGGCTGGACCGATAAAATCTTTGCACAGTCCAACTAAGATGCTGCATCTACTAAGGAAAAAGAAGTAAATCTTTTATTCCATAAACTTGTTTAAGCTGAAATGTTCATTGGTAAGCCTGTAAAAGTGGGAACATCTGTGCTCCTGCTGGGATTTGATGTCTCACCACAAACCTTTCCATAAGCACTTTGTCACTGGTAGGAGACAAAGAGGAAAATACCTGATCCTTGGCCTCAGTTGGGCAGCTCCTTCTATCCTCACGCACTGACCTACTGAGCATTCCTCCCAGCAGCGAGCTGCCTCCCAGGGCTACCTCCGCCATGGAAGCTGCCTAACTAATCTCTTAGCAAACACTTGCAGCAAACCTGAAGGGAGTTTAGAAAGGCGACGAAGAAGGGGAGGAAAAAACCCAAAACTTTCTCCAGATAAAGCCTGCGGCACCTCTAGAAGAGAACCCAGCCTAAATATAGCTCCACATGCTCACATCTTCTCTTGATGAACTGCTGAGATACGAAGTTGTGGCCACCTAACGAACATAGAGATATATATTCTAATCTTAATCCAGTTTCCTGCTCCCTTCCATTAACCCAGCTGTCTTTCTGCCTGTCAATAGTCCCCTGACTATGCTCACAGGTATTTGCAAGACACTGCTTTTATCCCAGCAACACCACTGGGATGATATGGCACTGGAAAAGTCCATCCTGCGCCCTGCCAGCACACGGGGTAACCTCTCCTTAGGAGCTTATAAGAAAATCCACTGTTGAAATAAATAACAACTCTCAACAAATGATCAAAGAAGAAATAAATCTTTTACCCTTCTAAGACTTTTTAAAACTGAAATCCCATTTTTTAACTGGATAACAGTTAAGAGGCTACCGGCCACCTATTTTTCTGGGAGCTACGTTTTAAGCGTTTGCCGCATGGAATCTGTGGTCCTCGGGAGCAAAAGCTTTTAAAATAAAGTTTGTGTGTAGTATATGAAAACATATTGTTTGGAATTTAAGTTCTAATATCTAGGAATAAACAGAGCATTAAATCAAGCAAAACTGTGACAAGGCCAATATGCACATGGATGATGCCAGCGAGGCATCTCCAGCCCTTTGTTCACAGCTTAACAAAACTGTGCCGTCACACCACTTTAGCTCAACAGTGCCTGTCGAATGGGCATCAGCAGATCAGCCAATGCCTGTCACACACACAGCTGAAAAACTGTTTGAAAGCAAGGCTTACTTTAGCACAAGTCTGGTAGGAAAAGTGAGAGGGATTTTTAATCATCTGGTAAAGACTACAGATATATATTTAGGGAGAAAATATATATTTATTGTCAGCTTTCTTCCTCAGGAAAGTAACGCAGTTTTGCTCTTTTTCACCTCTAAGGAGGGTGTGGGTCTTGGTGGTGTTGCCTGTTCCTTGGTGTGCTGCTCCCTTCCACTCTACATCAGATTTGGAATTATTTGCAAATAAGTAAAATTCTTTCAGGATGGGAGGGGTGTCACAGGGAACAATCCCAATTTGTCCAAAAATCTATTAAAAATTAATTTTCACGTCGTCCTACTTAGAGACCCCCTCCTCCCCGTGACAGAGGATAAATGAAATAACATATTCAAGGAAATGTTTGTTTTGATTCTAATGCAATTATCTTTGCAGATGAATGTCTCTCTGGGTTGGGTTCGTTTTTTTTTTTTTTAGCTGATCAAAATATGTTTTCATTGGTATTAACAACCTTCTCCGTCACTTCTCTTAACAGTCCTGGTGCAACATCGCTCCGCAAAGAACCGCAGCAAAATAAGCTTGTTAGCACCAGCAACTTCAGCTCGGCACTTCTCTCTTTTTCCCAACACTTTTTTCCCCCCAATTTATGGGGGTTTTGACACACCCCCCCTCCTCAGCCGGCCTCCCCGCGGCACCGGGGCGGGCTCCCAGCGCTCGGCCCCTCGGTGGCGGCTCAGGGTGGGACCGGGGGGGCCGGGGGTGACCGGGGGGGACCCGGGGGAGAGGGGGCCGGCAGCCCCGGGTGCTGAGCCCTCTCCCCCTGCCTGCCCGCCGCTGCTGTCAGCTCGCTGCCTGCACTTTAGCTGTCTCTTTCCCAGTCCCTACCCTGTCAGTTTCTGGGCTGCCAATTTCAACTTGAAGCTTGACTGGGCTGATTTGATGCAAATACCTCCAGGGAAAACCCTGAAACTGATGAACAGTTATGTCAAGTCGATTTTGCACCATCGGGAAAAGGTAACCTCTGCGAGAAAAAAAAACAACAAGGTTAAAGAGACAAGGGCTTTTCACGTGTAATACCACTGCTGCACATCTCGTTCACTGTTTACCATCCCTCAGAAATTGTAACTGTCAGAATTAGTCCTAATTGCAGATGCGAAAGCTGCCATTATAATAAAAACAGAGGCAGTGCAGGCATTAAATGTAGCAGCCTAATTTGTGAGACTACTGAAAAGGTAGAGTAAATGAATATTTCATTACTTTAATTACCAGGGACTACTCTTTTCTTGCTGTCTTATGATAAGTGTTGCTGTAACTAGCAACAGCAAACATCCACTAAAACATAAAGTGCAATAATAGTACTGCTGTCAGGATCGCTGCTTTAAAATACGAGCGGGAGGGGGGGAAGGGGGAAATATAATGGTTTATCTATTTCTTAGAGATCCGCAGGAGCAGGAGATAGAAACTCGTTTAACGTCAAAAAACAAAGAGGCGAGTAAACAGGTTTTAGTCAAAGAAAATAATGACCCGGAGGAGGGGAGGGGTGGGGTGTGTGTGGTGGGGGGGAGTTGAGGACACACTCGAAACCCCAGAGCCGGGAGGAGGGCAGGCAGCGCCGAGCCGCCTCCCCTGAGCTCCCTCCCTCCTGGGAACGAAGTTTGGGGCTGCGCCGCCGCGGGAGCCCGGCCGGGCCCGAGGGGGGCGAGGGGGGCCCGGCATCCCGGGAGCGGCATGCCGGGAGGGGTTCGCACCTCGGCTCGGAGCGCTTCTCTCGGCAGCGCCGGGACCGCTGGGGTGTGTGCCCCGTCCCCCGCCCCACGGAGGCGGTTCACACCTCTGCCCCGGGGCCGGAGCGGGGGGGCCGAGGCGGCTCCGCACGCCCCCGCCCCAGCGCAGCGCCGCGGCGGGCGCGCCTCCAGCCCGCTCCGCTCCGCACCGCTCCGGGGGGGAGCGGAGGGGAGGATGCTCCCCGGGGGCGGCGGCTCTCGGTGTGTGCCCCGCCGAGCCCCCCACCTGCGGGGCGGGCGCGGGGGTCTCCGGAGGAGGGGGGTCCCGGGGGATGTGACCCGCGGCATCCCGGCTTGGGGCGGGGGGCACTCTGAGTCCGCGCCCGCCGGGGATGCCCTGCCCGGGGGGAGCCTCCGCGCTCCGCCCCGGGCCCCGCTGCCCGCACCGCGCCCGCACGTCGGGGCCGCCGCCGGCCCGGCCGCGGCTGCAACAGCCGCTCCCGACAGACGCGGGGAAATTTGTCAACAATTCGCAACCACGCTGGTAATTACATTCCTGGAATCCGCAGCGATAGATGTAAAGATAAGGGAGCTGCCTCGACTTTCCGCTCGGAATGATCTGTTTGCAGCGACCTATTCCTCTTCCTAGCCCTTCCTAACCATATTCCTCCGTGACGCCTCCTGCGCCTTCTGCCACTGGGCTCTCCAGAAACATACGTGACGAGTCGCTGTGCCTCACTCCTGTCCGAGAAGGCACCAGCTCCCTTCTCGCCTTTGTGTCCCCATCCCTCCGACCCAACTTTCCTGTCAGACCCGAAAAATATGCAAGGCTCGCACTGCCGCTGAGAAGCGGGACAAAGTTTAACTTCTCTGTTGGCAGTCGGAGAATAACTCCCAGGCAGGATTCAAGCAAAAGATCTGATTTGCTGAATTCTGCTCTTTGATTTGTATTTGTATGTTATTGCTACTGCTAAGGTTGTTGCCAACCTCAATTAGATCACAAATGAGATCAGTTTAATTCAACTCCCAAACTGTGATCTGACCATGGTCTGAAAGTATTCAAAAACGCATTTTAAGCCTTCCTTTGATTTCAAAAGGAATACTGCATGCTTGGTCATTCATACAAATAACATAAAACGTAATTATGGGATGATTTGGCAGATGACATTCCTGCCAAACGATGCTCCATGCCAGAGTCTGTAATGCTATGGCTGCTGTCCTGGTGCTCGAGAGCACAGCACCCTTGTGTAAGGTGGGAGTAATGGGGTGTGTGCGATGTGGAGGTGTTTAAATGCACTTGGGGAGGCAAATGCAACAGCAGCAACCACGCCACCATGAAACCCCCCAGTCAGAAACTGCTGTATCACTTGGAAGGGAAGAGGATCCGCACGATCAAATCTCCAGGAGGCTGTGACAAAGGGAGCTTGCAGCTTGACACACGGGTAACAACATAGCAAACACCTTTAATTCTGTCATGTCTCATACCCTTTGCTTTCTCACACATTTGTGGCTGCTCTAGCATTGACACCTACACTTAAAAAAAATAAAAAGAAGGAAAAAAAAAAAGAACCCTTGACAATAAAAATCCTCAAATGAAGCAATCTTATTCCAGCTAAAAAAAGAAACACCTGGAAAGTTATTCTTCTGCCCAGTAAAGAAAAGTAACTTATTAGCTCCTGCTTCTAACAGCTCAGAAAAGAGCAGAAAGCAGCAAAAAAGTTCACTTTTGGGAATGAGAAGCTCCCAGAAAGCTGCTGGCTTTCCTTGGAGCCTGGGAGCTCACTCGTACAGGTTTGCTGGCGTAACTTCTCAGCTATTCTGCTGCTCGAATGCGAATCCTAAATTGACCTTCCTGCCTCAGCAGTGCTTGGGAACGTTCCTAGAGAGGGCTTGGGTGATGTTACATCGGAGGGGGTAGGTACAGAGCGTGCCTGTGTGCTGGCACACACACAGGTAAAGCCTGGAGCAGCCCTCTCCTGTGCATGCCTCCAGCTCTCCCCAGCCCGTGTCTCTGATGGATTGATCCCGAAAGCCTCAGCTGCCACCAAGTCCAAGATGTGTCAGGCTGAGTGGCTGCTGTGGCTTCAGCAGTACCACCTCCTCACTTGTCCCCCCCAAACACCGCAGTGCCCCCACTCCAGGCCACCTGCAGGGCCCGGGCCGGGCAGGGCCCCGGAGAGCAGAAGGAGTTAAGGCTCTTTCCAGCATTACTGGGTAGGTTAATATCACAGCTGCTTGGTAAAGCATTATCCAGCACCTCACTTAACAAAAGCCTGCTTTTGCAAACAGACTCCTACTTTTCCCCAAGTGTCCAAAGGTGTTTACTGAAGTAAATCTGCCTAAATCCTCCATTGCTTGGGTCATGGGGGTGGTTAGGAGGGTGGAAGGTGTAGAGATAATCTCTTTTTGTAAATTCTGTAAATCTTCTGGGAAAAAATCAGGAATCTGTGTCACATGCCTCTGTTCAACTGGTAACATCTCGGTTAGTGTGCTCCTTATGAGTGAAATCTGCCATAGCAGCTACAGGAAAATAAGACATCCCTCCCGCTTCTCATTGTTCAAACTGTTCTTCCCTCTCGAAGTTCCTTTAGCACGTTTAATCTCTTTGCTGATGGAGGGGGGAAAAAACCTGTTAGGATCTTAAAAGTGGTTTCTGGGGGAAAAAAAAAAAATGACAGTTTGGTCGGCAGGAGATAGTGTAGTTGAAAACTTGTCACTTGAGATTTCTGCACTACCCCGGTTATTCCAACACCAGCAACTGCATATTACTTTTTACATGTTGCAAATAGAGGCAAACAACACAGGAAATTTTGACAGCTCTGCCTGAAAGGGCTTAAATACTTCTCAGTAAGCAGGATCCAGTTATAAATAAACCTCCTCTTGGTGAGAAAAAAGTGGCTACGACCAAAGACCTCAATATTTTTCTAGAAAACTGTCTGATTGAAAGCACAGAAGAGCTTCTGAGAAACAAACAAACAGGCAGATATGGGGGCGACACACACAGGGATGGGGGGACAGCCCGAAAATGCACATGAACGTGACTACAAAACACCACGAGGGAGCCCGGCTACAGAAACTTCCACAAATCTCGCCTTCCTCCTCCTCCTCCTCCTCCTCCGTCCGCATTTTCTGGTGCCGCCGAGGATTCGCTGAGTCGCTGCTTTTCCCCGCCGGGTCGGGGCAGCCCGGGCCGGTCGCCAGCCCGGGGACACCCCCGCCACCGCTACTGCCACCGCCACCGCCGCGGCCCCCGGCCCGGCCGGCCGCAACAACACCCAGCCCAACACCTCACCAAAATACAGGAAAAAAAAAAAAATTAAATTTTAGCAGGGGAAAGGGCGATTTTGCCCCGCCAAATCTGCCTCAGCCCCTGCCACCCCCGTCCCCAGGGTCATGGTGAGTAAACAATAATAGTAATTAAAACAAAATAATAGGCAGCAGTCAAGAGCTGAGAGTACACACACCTGACCCTAACTATAACAGACTTCTCAGAGTAGAATTTGATCCCTCTCTGACACTTTCTACCTCAAGTGTTAGAGCGAGTGGCCATGAATAGTACAGGCATGCCATCTTGTAACACTATCTGCCTGTCAGAAGAGCCAAGGCTGGGTAGAGCAGGATCTATATAAGGCTTGTAACTAGGGGAAGCCCAACAAACAGCTACAAACACCTAAGTTATTTTACTCAGCCTCCACCCTTCTGCTTTTTCCCCCCTTCTTCTCACTCTCTTTTTTTTTTTTTTTTTTTTTTTTTTCCTTTTCATCTTGGCTTTCTGTTGCAGAATGCAAATGTAGCCTGCCGGCGGTGAATGGGCTGAATTGTGATTAAGAAGAAGAAGAGCTCCTTTCTTTGTTCTCCCCTCAGGGGATGTTTACTGGGAGAGACACAGCGGATCAGATATGAAAGGCATTCAGGTCAGCATTGATGTGAGCGAAAGTGAAATCATACCTAAGGCATTCAAAAGACCGCCGTGTCAGGGGTTCAGCTAACGGTGCATCTACTGTGTCTTCCCTGTTAGGCACAAAAAAAAAAGGAAAAAAAAGAAAAAAAATCTCTCCACAAACAGGCGTTTTTAAAAAATAAAATTACCACAAAAAATTATATAGAGAAAGAAAATGAAAAAGTTTTCCCTCGCTTTACCTCCAGAGCAGAAACTAGAGGACTTAGTGCTCTTTGCCCTTATGATCACGGATGGGGCAGGTCGACTTGCATTAATTGTAGCTGCTGGGATCAGCATCCTTTTTAGGAGGAAATGAATCTAACCTGAAGTGTGAGCGGTTTTTCTGAAGCACACCTCTCCATCCCACTTCCCTCTGCACAGCACACGCACGCATAGGTGCAGGCGCATGTACACATGCACCTCTCCACGAGTCCCAACGAGCTGCGAGCCTCACTTATTCTGCTCCAAACCACGAGCAAGCGTTTCTTGCCTCCCTCAGAAGCCACTCCGGGTGATAAAGGGCAGGGTGGCATATCAAAACAGCACAGCACACCTTCAAAAGTGATCTTTCATTGACTTGGAAACTCCTCGAAACACTTTGCTGTAAGCTCGCAGCGCAAGAGGATGGTGATCGGAGGCGTAAGGAGTTGGGGCACAGCTCTGTAAGTTAAACTGCTGCAAGGAAAAGTCTAGGCATTGTCGTTTCATTCACCAAAAAAACTCCACTTGACTAAGAAATATTTGGATCTTAGTATTTTTTTAAGTCTATACTTCTCCCAGCCTAGTTATTCTCTCAATAGACTTTCCCAGTGGTTAGCTGACGCTGTTGGCATAAACAGAGATATGTAAATATGGAGGGGAAATATAGCAAATTACAGTTAAGCATACAAAGAGTTAGGAGGTGGCTGCATTTACGGGGGCTGAAATGAAAATTAAAACCACAGATCAGTTTTAAAAAGCCCCCAAAAATTAAGGAACAGGACTGGATGTCGTGTGCACTAACCAGCTCCACTATTCTGAATTTGTTTCCACCTTCAGAACCTTAGTTAAAATAAATTGTTTGTCTAATGCTCACATCTGCTTTAATGGTGACGTCTAATTCTGAAATATTTTCAACTAGTGTTTCTGCATCACAGATTTCTCTCCTTTTTCTCTGTACTCTAAAAAGACAACTAAAGAGCAATCAAAAAGGTGTCTGACTTGGCCATTCAGACAATTGCACCCTTGTGGGAATGCTGGAATGAATGGTACAGTGGACACCCCAGCACTATTGACGTTATAAACATGTAAATGAAACACATTAGGGCAGACAATCAATTGTCTGTGAGCACTGCAAACCTGCACTCCCTTTCTATGTGACAGGCACAAAATAGTGTCTACCTTGGGAAGCCATGGTCTTGCAGAAAAAAAGGACAAAGAGGTCTCTTTCACAGAGGAGAAAATGCACCTTAAAAGCATTGGGATAATGCAGATGCCAAAAACTGTTGTGAGGCGAAGAATTTCCTATTTCTTGGAATGAATGTGGGGCTGCTGTAAAAGAATCAACACCCTTCTTTCCACTCTAAAGGGAGACACACATTTTTCTTGGGGAATATTACCAGCCTGTCCAGAGAGCTGGCATCTCAGTCTCCCATATATTTCCCCTACCTTGGGCAGTTGGCTATGTATAATTATCGATAATTAACTTGTAATGGTTTCCTTATCACTTTTTCTTCCCTTTTCAAATACGCCTTTTCCCAGCCATCAAATGCATTTTCTTGCAGCAATTAGAAATTCCCCCAAAACTTTCCTTGCGAAGCATGTGCAATAAGCAAAACCAGTAATTACCGAATGGTCACAAATGGCAAACAGTAAATCAGGCACTAATCTCCAAATTCTCTGGGTTTCTCGAAACTCGGAAGAAAATAAATAGATCCAACCTGACACAGACAACAACCTCCCCTGCTCCATGCCACAGCTCAGCCTGGACATGAATCTGCGCCGAGAAAATGTGGCTGGATACTCATTACGCCCTGGCCACTCGCATTTATGGCATTAATTTTTAATACCTATCTCCAGGTGCTTTTCTGGAGGTGGTAGCAGTACATTTGTCTCTCTACCCAGCCAGCCAAGTCCCGGGTTAATCTCCTCGCAACGGATTCCCGGCCCTGGGGAGCTGCCCGGCCTCAGGAGCGCTCCGGGTGCCCGCTCTGCCCGCTGCCACCTGGGCTGCACAGGGAACAGCTGCCTCCTCACACCCCAGCCTCAGTCTAGCTGCCTCCAAACTTCTCCAGGCAGGGAAGACAAGACTCACTTCCCACTCACTAAAGGCAGCAGGCAGGCTTGCCTATTTTTTCCTTTTTTTTTCCCCCCCTCTTTTTCAAGTGAGGAATGAAGGAGGTTTTTCCCCCTTCCCCAGCATCCCTGGAAGTAGGGTGGGTGGGTATCTTTTTGGGAAAGGCTCTGAGCAAGCCTAATCGTCTCTGCTTGTTTGGTCTGTGGTCTTGGATCAGACGCCCTGAAAGCGTTGAACTTTCTCCCTTTTCTTTACAACTGGAAGCGAGGTGGCAAAGGAATCAAAGAGAGCTGTTTACTGAAACTTTGGGGTAAATTAGATACAACTTTCCCCCCTCCCTCCCCCCTCCTTCGCGGGGATTTTAATTTCACTTTGGATTTTCGAGGAGGGGAGCGGAAAGGAGGGGGGGAAAAACCTCAGCCAACAAACGCCAAACCACAACAGCACGGAGAGGAGGCAGCTCATCAGGCATGGCAGGGCAGGGCTGCCGGCAGGACAGACAGCGCTGCTGCCGGGCCCCGCTCCGCACCGCTCCGCGCCGCTCCGCACCGGCGCTGCGGCCGCCGCCGCAACCCCCGCCTCCGCGGGGCGCCCGTATGGAAAGGGGGCTCACTGCCCTCTCCTCCTCCTCCTCTTCTTCCTCCTCCTCCTCCTCCTCCTCCTCCTCCTCCTCTTCTGCCGCCACTTCTCTCCCGAGTGAAAGTGCCGCGAAGTGAGTCAGGCGCTGGGAATCATCTGACTGAACTTCCCGGAGCTCCGCCGCATTCCTGGGCTGCCGCTCCAGCACCTCCCGCCCCCCCCGCCCCGCTTTCGGGGTCCTCTCCTTCCCATCCTCCCCGCTGCCCCCCCTCCCCGGGGGGCTCACCCCTCATTGATTTCCACATCGCCTCTCTCAACCCACCCCCCTCCGCACACCTCTCCTGCACTCCAGCAGCTCTCATCAACCCCGTTATCTTGGAAAATCCCGAGCCTGCTTCCTTTCTACCCTATTTAGCTCCGCTGTAATTTTATCCAGCCCCGGTATCTCATCCCGAGCCTTGCCCATCCCCGCACACACGCAGATACACGCACACAGGCGTGGAGCCCACTGAGGCATTAGTTGGATTATTCTGTTTTGTCCCCGTCTGTAATGTGTCTGAGATTCACTAACACTCCTCTCGCTTCCTTCATGACCATCTATTTTTATTTTCTTGTTCGTGGCTTTTAAATTTTATTTTGGTTCTGCTGCGTTTCTAAGGAATTTCTGTCCGAGTTCGATAAGCATCACCCTTTCTGGTGTTATCAGCAAAGACACAAGCTCAGAAGTAACATCTTTTCCACGATTCCAGGAAAGAAGAAAAATCCACTCAGTCCAGATAAATCCTAGGCAATTCCCAACGGGAAAGGCATTGGATACGTGCTTGTCGAGAAAGAGAAAATGAAAAAAAAAAAAAACAAACCCACCAACCAACAAACCAAACCCACCCTCGCTCTACCTGCTCCTCAGAACCAGGGCATTTCTCATTCAGATATGAATGAGAGAAACAAATTAGGGAGCACAAAGAGGAAAGAGGGAACAGACAGAAAGTAGGGAATTATTTCCTTCCCCCCCACATACACCCGCGTCTTGGCCAGAGCAAGACACTGAAGGGAGAACTCAGCCCTTCGCATAAGCAGCGCACACACACTTGAAGTTTGCAGGATCTTTAAGTGGTTACCTTAAAAATCGCAATTAAACTTTCGTCTCCCAAGTGTGGTGGCTTTTCCAAGTTAGTGCAGCTCCCTGAAAGCACCTTTTTGCATGGGAACAACCAGAATCTGCCACCCCGCTCCATACGTGCTCCCAAAGACTTGGCTGCACTACCAGGATACGGTCCTGGTGTCCTGGGCAAACAGAGGCATCCAGGATTTTTTTTTTTTTTGGGGGGGGGGGGGGTAAGGGTGGTGGTGGTGGGGTTTTTTTTAGTACTCAAATCATGTTGAGAAAATATTAAACACGTAGATGCATCCCTCATCAGAGAGCATGTGATGGGTTTAACACGCTAAACTAATAGTCTTGCCTGGAAAAGCAAGGAGGCTGAGGAAGAAGAATAAACCCCCCTCAAACACTCAGAATATTCTTTACTGCAAAAGAGCACTTCTGGATGCGTTGCTTTAAATCTCATTCTCTTTTTCTCTCAAAAATGACTGTTTAACATAAGAAAAAAGGCTACTTGACACAAAGCTTTTGTTATCCAGTTGATCAGCAACGTGCTTTAGATACTTGTAAGGGGAAAAAAGCCCCACAACAGACATTGATTTTAGAAAATCAATAACCAACATTTAATAAAAAGAACAGAGGAAACACAAGAGAGGAGAGGGAAACATTACGTGTAATTTTAATGTCTACTAAATTACCCAGAGATGAGGGGAAGGGGAGGTCTCCTCTGTGAGGACCACCTTAAATAATGACAGACACAAGAGTAAAGGGTGGTGGTGGAGGGGGAGAGACTTTAAAAAAAGATAACAAGAAACGGATCCTTGGGAAGCTGCTCGGAATATATTATTTTAGTTGAGGGTTTTTTTGTTGTTTTTTTTTTTTTTTTTTTTTTTTTTTGTAATACTAAGCCAAGCAAATAGATCAAAGACAACACAAAGGGAAAAGCCAGTGTAACATAACGAACAGTTTCTGACTAAAATTCCTCTATCACTCCCCCATATGGCTCGACGCCTCCACCACAACAAGAAAAAGACACACACACGCACACACACACACACACACACTCACACTCACAACCTAGAGAGAAGGAAGGGGAGGGGGGGCAGGATCATTTGTTTCTAATCAACATTCTCTTGTCTTTGTGTTTTTTGTTGTTGTTGTTGTTGTTGTTGTGTGCGTCCCCCTCCTCCTTCAGCCCCCCTCCACCTCCACCTCTCCACTTAAATGAAGTAGCTGAGCTATAAGCGCATGGGTTCAGGTTCACACAAATATCTTCCTTCCTCCGGCTCCTCGAGAGGAAAGTTGTTGGAAGTGGGGCCGGGATGGCCATGGAGGGGCTGCGGGCGGGGAGGGGGAAGCTGGCGGCGGGGAAGCGGCTATCAGCCGGGAGAGAAAGGAAGAAACTAAGGGAGGGACGGGGAGAGACGGAGAAAGAGAGACCCACCACACCAGTGAAAGCTGCCAAATGTGAAATCAGCCCAGAACACCGCGTCCCACTGCGCCCCGGCCCTGCGCGGCCGGCGGGGACCGGGGGAGAGGGCAGCGACGGACAATCGAGCACCGAGCTCATTAGTATTATTAATTATCAGGGAGGAGGAAGTTTCATTTTCGAGTCCCTAACAATAAGGGAAAAAAAAAAAAAGAAGAAAGAAAGAAAGAGAGAGAGAGTCGCTAACTCGGTGCCAGCCCGCCTCGGGGTTCTCACGCTGCCGGGTTTTTTTCCCAGGGCCGCCCGCCCCGCTCGTTCCGCGCCGCTCCGCGCCTCCCACCGCCCCGCTCCGCTCCGCTCCGCGCCCCGGCCCGGCCCGCGCTGACAGCTCCGGAGCGAGCCGGGCAGCAGCGCCGGGCGAGCCGGGCCGCTCCCGCCGCTCCTCCGCCGCTCCGGGGCAGCGGCCCCGCCGCTCGGGGCCACGGGGGCAGCGCCCGCGCCGCTCCGCGCCCGCGCAACAAACTTTGGGGCGCGGCGGCGGCGGGCGGGCGGCAGCGCTCCCCCCGCGTCCCTCCGCACCGCCGGCGCTCCGCGGCCGCGCAGCCCCGGCCGCTCCGCGGGACGCCGCGCAGGGAGGCGGGGGGCGGCCAGCCCCGGCTGCCGGGCGCCGTGCCCCCCTCCCCGTCCCGCTCCCCGTCCTGCCGCCGCCTTTCCCCCCACGGCCGCGGCGGAACCGGCCGGAAAAGTTTTCCCGGGGGGCCGTCTTACCGTTTTTCCTCCGGGGGTTGGCTTGTTTTCGCCTCTTACACCTGGGGCCATCCGCCATGATCTGCTGCTTCATTGATAAGAGTGGATCAGATGGCAGTTCGCATGGGCTCGACTCCCTGATTCAGCAGCAGCGGCAGCGGCAGCGGCAGCAGCAGCACGCAGGCTCTATGTAACGACCAAACACAGCGACAATGTGGGCATCGGGATGTCCCATTTAAACGCAGGGCGCCAACGGGGACCCCAGTTTGCACCCGAAAAAGAACCCATCCACGCACACGGCGAGGCTGGCCGTGCCGGGGGAGGTGGGACGCGGTCGGAGCGGGCTCCCCCTCTCTCCCCAGCCGGGCAGATTTCTTCTTTATTTATTTATTTATTTATTTATTTATTTATTTCTGCTCCCTCTCTCTCTCTCTCTCTCTCTCTCTCTCTCTCTGTATGTGTGTGTGTGTCTCTGCGTGTGTGTGTGTGAGCGCGTGTGCGTGTGTCTCCCTGCCTGCGTGTATGTGTGTGTTGCACCAGCAAAGCAGATCAGAGAGAGAGAGAGAGACAAGAATTACATCTCAAATGAGTCATAACTCATGACCGTATGAGGGAATGCACAGCTTTTACAGTAGGCTGTTTGACTCAATGCTAGGCGGACCATTTCCTCCTAAAAGTACTTTAATTTGACACTAGAACTTCTTTTCACTCGAAATCCTACCCTTCTCCTGCCTTCATTTTTTTTCACCCCAAAGTGCTCTCCAGCAAAGTGATAAGAGGAGAGGGAAACATGGCTCTCCCCTGTCCTTTTGGGGTAAAGCTCAGCACGGATACCTCCCCCTCCCCCTAACAACGAGGAGTGTAATTATAAACCTCTGTCACCTTTTTAGTCAGTTTGACAATATTCAGGGTTTCCCCTGCCCCTTAGTTAAACAAAGCTTCAGAGTGTCATTTTTTTTTTCCTTCCCAGAAAAGAAACAGAAATCAAAACTACCGCTGTCAGAGTTTTCAGCCCTTCAGTTGTTTTTTTTCTTTCTTTTCTTTTTTTTTTTTGTTTTTTTTTTTTGTTTTTAAGGAAAAAAAAATACAAGCAACTTGTAAACTTTTAGACCTACTGTGTGTGCCTGTGTGCCCGGGCTGGGCAGGAGGCTCTATCTGTCAAAGGGAGAGAGGGGCAGGAGCGTTTGGTTTGCTGCAAGAACGCTCCTGAAACTCAGTCCATCTCGAAGAAGATGCTGTAGCTTTAAAGATGCTTTGACTTGAGGATTAGTTTAAACAGGGGGCTATAAAAGATGTAACAGATGCAAACTGTAAAACAAGGGCAATTAACCCTTGCTCTCCTGAGCAGGATGCCCCCTCGCCTTCGCATCTATTGTCTTCTCCTGCACTGGGAGTTTTACATAAAACCTAAAAAATTATTACCTGACTCAACAGTTTCAATATATATATATGTATTTAAAGCAGAGTGAGATTCCCCCCCCCACCTTTCCCTCTTTCCTCTCCCTTGAGTCTTTTTACTTTGCTGGAGCTTCACACCAGGACTGAGCAGTGAAGTGTGCTGCTGTTGGCTCTTTTCATTCTGCCTGAACTCTCTCCTTAGGCGTTTACTGTTATAAAACCTGCTAGGCTATAAATAAAAAATAATAAATCTCCAAGCAGGTAAGAGGATGGGGAGATTGAGAGAGTGTGCGTAGGGTCAGCGTGTTTACTCACACTCTCCTGCCTGGGATTCCGCCTGGACAGAGGGAATGGGTGGCTCTGTGGATGTGCATGAATGTGGCTGGGCAAAGAAGAGGCTGAGAAATGTGCTAGAAACTTTAGTATTTGCCAGTTATTCCCGAGGCTGGGGTGGGCATTGGTGGCATCACCGCGGCAGATCTGCCAGGAGAGGAGAACAGCGGGGAGGGAGGACAGGCACCGAGGCGAGCCCGGACCCTCAGCCCGCCTCGGCAATTGGCGTTTTAATGCAAAACGACCAATGGTGAATTGTTTTAAATGCATTTCACTCCCTTCCGTACTCTCCAGCCTCCCGTAAAAAAGTTGTCAATAATTTTAAACCTGCAAATTTCGAGAACACTTTTCTTCCCAGAGTACCGGCAAGCTTTTAAAAATATGTATTAATTTTTTTTTTTTTTTCCCTTTTGGTAAACGACTTTTAAGTTCCAGTCTGTACTTTCACTTCTTGCTTTAGGCTCCCAGAAGCTAAGGTGTTACTTCACCCAGCTTCACAAAATAAAATATAGAAATGAAACCAACTATGCAGACAAAACAGCAAAACTTTCTGTTTGGGGAAACACATCCTTTGCCGGGGAGCCCTGCCCGGGGCTGGGGCTCCAGCGGTGCCCGGCCGGGCTGGCTCTGCAAGCTCAGGGCATGCAAAGCATTAACAGGTACCTGCAAACTTTCAGAGCTCAGATGTAAAACCTGAAATAAAAAGAGCAGGAGGTGGGTGGGGGAATGTTTCGGGTTTTTTTTTTTTTTTTTCTTTTTTTTCAGGAGGACGAAGTCCTTTCCTAACACTAAAACTTTTGCTGCTGCGTTTTAAAAGGCACCTCCCGTACCTGGCTGACAGGTAAGGGGAGCAGGGGTGGTGGTGGCACAGCCCCGAGCACCCCGAGACTGCTCATCCCTCCCTGGAGCGGTGCTGGAGTGACTTCAGGTTTCGGTTCAAAAGATTGAAAAAAAATTTAAAAAAATATTTTTTTCTCCCCAAGTACAAACAATCCAGAAAAATTAAAATACTCTCGAAAAGAAATAACCCCGCTGGTGCGTGAGATGGTGTGAGAAAATAAAAACCAAAGCAGAAGAGAAGAGGAAAAAAAAAAAAAAGAGAGAAAATGGAATTAAATTCCGAACCTACCTGCGAAGTCTTGTTTGTAGTTTTGGCCAGAAATGGTGAGAAGAAAAAGCATGAAGAAGCCGCGAAGTGGAGGAGAAAAGGTGAAGGGAGATGCAGCTCCTGGAGAAATTGTAAAAAGCCTTGCAAAGAGTTGTCGGAAGGACCGTTATTCCTGCTGGGCAGGTTAGGACTGATCTCTTTCTGCCACTCCAGGAAACACAAACCTGGGGACGGACTGACGTGTTACGCCTCTTCTAATGACATTTTTTTCTTTTTCTTTTCTGTACGAGCGAGAGGAGAGACCCTGCAACACACGCCACCTATCTTTGTGGGGAGGGATAATTGGAGAGCACCAAACGTGAGCATCATGTGGAAACGTGATCGCCAAGTTTCTCTCTGGGAAAGGATCTGGGATAGATTATACCTTGAAGTCTCCGCGAACGCTTTAGCGGCAGAAATGCAATTCCACCTCCTCCCGCCCGCCCCCCGCCCCGCGCCCGCCCCCCGCCCCGCCGCTCCGCTCCGCGCCGCTCCGCGCCCCGCGGAAACTCAGCGCGCCCCGCCACCGCATCCCAACCCTCCCGGGGGCTGCGGGCCCCCTGCCCCGTCGATGCAGCCCTGCCCTCCCCCCGCGCCCAGCCAGCATCTCTGCCACCCCCGGGCCGCATCCCCGCTCACCCCCCCGGCCCCGAGGCGCATCCCTGCCCGTGTGTCCCCCCGCCGCATCCCCTTCCCTCCCCCGGGCGGGATCCCCCGCCCCCTCCCCAGCAGGATCCCGCCGGATCCCCTGCCCCCAGGCTGGATCCCTGCCGATTCTCCCATCCTGGGGCGGGATCCCTGGCCGTGCCCCCCCGGCGGGTCCCCCCGCCCGCCGAGCCGGCCAGGGCCGCATCCTGCCCCGCAGCGTCCCGCGGCCAGCCCCGCTCCGGGCTCTCGCCTCTTGCGGTGGGGAAAACTTACCCTAACATAAAGCCTAGAAACTAAACTCTGTTCGGGTACTGCAAATAAGCTCCTGGCTTGTTTTGGTGCGGTTTTATTTTTATCCTTCACGCTTTTCTTTTGGGGCTTTTTTTTTTTTTTGTTCCCCCCCCCCCTTTCATTTCAGCACTCATCCAGGTTATTTGAATAGTCAGCTAAATCTGATGAAAAAAAAAAATCAACCAAACGTGCTGAGATCTTACAGTCTATCTGTTTTGTTCACAGATATGGATCAGGGGTGAGATGGGCTCTTTTCCGGGCTCTGCTTTTTCTTGGAAGTAGCTGGATGAGCAGAGAGAGACAGCGTGGACGAGGAACGCGTGGGGCTGAACTTCAGGGAGGTTACAAGTTTTTCACTTTTTTCAAGTATTAAAATTAAAATAAAATTGCATATAGAAAAAAAAAAAAAAAAAGAAGAGAAGAAAAAAAAAAAAAAAAGCCCAGACTCCACCTTTGCACTGAAGGGATTGGTTATGCAAATATGGAAGGGGTTTCCTGGCAAATACAGCTTTCTACTGTATGGTTAATTAAATCATCACTCAAAAGCCTTCCAATGTGACGCTTCTGTCGTAATCCAATCAGGTTACGTAGGTCCTAAACAAGAAAGATATTTTCCACATCTGGAAGTCAGCAATTTAGCAAGTACTGCACATTATTAACCAATTCAGAGCCCACTTCCCAGGGGGATAGTTTTTTCTCTTTTTTTGAAGTTTAAGTGTTCTTAACCAACGCTCTGCCGGTTTGTTAATCAAAAAGCCGGTTCACACCGAGCGTAATCGAGAAGTAATATCGAAGTAAGTAAAGGCAGAGCGAGCCGGGGATGCTGAGCGAAGGCGTTCGGCTGCAGAGGGGGCAGACCCGGCTGAGGCTCCAGCCGCTCGTGCCCGGCTCCCAGCACAGCCCACAGCCGTTCCTTCCTCCTGAAGGAGCTCGAAATAGTCTCACTGCAAAGAGAAACTTCGCGTCTTGCCCACTCGCACGGTCCTTTCCCAAGGTAAACGTGGGGCTGCCCAAAGGGCTGCGTGAAAGAGCTGCGAAACAATTTCCCTGCTCTGACAAGAGTTCAGCCTATTCCAGCACTTTATTTTGTTTTTTTTTTCCTTCTCCCCCTCCCGAAGAAAACCGAAACAAACGGCACACTGATCCCAAGCTGCACTTTTACTTACATTAAGCTTAGATAAACTGCTCTTGAACTGTGCACTGAACGTGTGCCTAAAGCAAGAAGTGGAGGGCGAGCAATCGCGACGGGATCGCGCTCCAAAATGGTCCTGCTCAGGGAACACCTTCCTGGCGGTCCAGCATCGCAAAGCAAGGAAGGGACCCCCCCCCCGCCCCCCCACAGGCTGTCTTTGCAGCTCATCAGAGCCACCGAGATCTGCCTGGGATTTTTTTTTTTTTTTTTTTTTGGTCATCTCTTAGTTGGACGGGAGTGGGTGACCCTGTGAGATGCGGGGGAGGCAGCGCACGGGGGGGGCTCCGGCTGGGGACATCCAAATGTCCTCCCGGGCTGGGAAGTGGCACCTCCGGGTGTCCCCCTCCTCAACCCCGGGCTGCAGGCGGAGTGGGGAGGGAGAGGCAGGCTCTGGCCGTCTGCTGCCGCTGCAATCCCCAACTAGGCAAAGGTGGGAACGAGCTGCCTTAATCTTTCTAATTATTATTTTTATTTATATTTATTATTTTTATTTTTATTTCTGTTTTTGTTCCCTGCTACTAATCATCGTGGTTTTGTTAAAAGTTTTCTTGCCACTATTCTCTAAATGCCAGCACGATTTTCCTGCAGGATGCATGACTTCTCCATGCCTAAATGTACCTGGATACACAGAGGCATATCACACGCATACACACTCACACAGAATGATGATATCTTAATGAAATATATAGCACAGCACAAATATCCTGAAATCAAATTCAAGTATTATTAGTTCGAATTAGATCCTCTCAGATCCAGAAGGCACTGCCTATAAATCAAGGGCAGTCTGGCAATTCCTTAAAGAGCTAAACTGAATTTAGATGCATATGATAAAAAGAAAGGAAAAGAAAAAAGTGAATGCTAATTACTGACTTGCTCAATTTCCACTCACCCACGTTTTCTAGGAGAAAAAGGAGAAAACCTAAAACCCAACCAACAAGTTCTCAAAATAAATTAATCCCATTACAAACTCCTTACATATTGTTCCTGCATTTCCAGATTACAAAACGAGGGGATGAACTGGAGATTACGAGAGGCTGCAGCCTGACTCGCAATAGGCAGGAATGCTGTCGATGGTGTATCAATAAAATATATTTATCTGCAGCCACGCTGAAAAACAAACCCTCAGAGCGTGTGATGACGCTCAAGGGCTTTGAGGAACATGTCGGCATTGTCAGATAATCCCTATTCATAATTTTGCTGGCTGTTCTTTCAGCCCTCAATCTCACGGTTTCCCCAGCTCTGATGTGCCTCAGCAGGGTTTGCATCGGAGCGATGAAACTGCTCGTATCTTCGCAGGACTGACATAGCACCCAACATTGTTGGATGGTATTATAATGTGAGATATGGGGGTGTTTGTTGGGGTTTTTAAAATTATTTTTAATTTTTGGACACTGGACATAAACATTTAGCAATCAGCTAAGCCCTTCTGAGATGGAATTTAACCTTAATCCAGGCGATGATTTCCTGCCTGGCTCTGAACTAATAACGGGTGTGCAGCTTCTTTAGGAGATGGAAATAATGACAGGCTATAGATCCTGCCTTTATTGGGGTGCTGCTGGCAGCCCGGATCCCAGTCCCTGCTCCATCAGCATCCCCATGCACATCCTATTCCCCGCTCTATTTTAAAACTTTTGCACACCCTATTCCCCCCCCCCCCCCCCATCAGTTTAAGAGCAAGAAGAGCCAAAATATCCTCACAAACCCCAGCTCCTTCCTTGTGTATTGCTCCCAGCACATGGAGATGGTTTTAAGGGCAGTTCTCTGAGTGCAGGTTTCTCCTCTTTTCCTCAGGTTTTCTCACATGGAAATGCTGCAAATTGAGATGAGGGTGGCCTGATCCTGATGCAGACCTGCCTGGTTAAAGCCACAGGAGAAGCAGTTCTGCCTCCAGCTCCTCCATGGGTTTCCTTTGTCCACCAAATCCTATTGTGATGAAGACAAACCCCTCGGAGATAACCCCATGTTTCCATCACTGTGAGGATCTGTAGGGCCAGATCTTGCTGCCAGGGACAAACCCTGCCATGAGAAAGGGGTTGTGCAGGGAGAGACCTCCCTGTGATCCCCAGGCACCCAGCTCTGACTGGGAGGGGAGGTGAGCAGCCACCAAGGAGGGCTTTGGGGCACAGGCCCTGCAGGACCTGAGCCTACTGCTGAGACCTTCTGCCGTGGTGGCTTTATGGGGATGTGGTGGCATGGGCTGAGGGGATGATTCACTGCCTTATTTATTTTGGTGTGTTTGCTTTTTCCCTGGTGGAGGATGAGTAACGGGGACTGTGTTTTCTTGCCCACCACGTGGAAGGAAGAAAACTGAGGGAATAGGAGCAAAGATGTTCTGGCTGAGGAATTTTGGCTAATACATTTTAGAGGCTGGTGAAGACAGAGGTTTAACACCTCTAAATACACTTCAGCAGCTCTGAGGTTTTTCCTTCATGTCTTTCATAGCCAGAACTCTCGACTGTTTTCCCTAAAGTGTGGAACCCTTCCTACATCAGGGATTAAACAGCCCCATGTCGAGGATCCAGATGAGATGTGCCCACTTGCAGCCAAGCCTGGGGAGAGCATCCCTCCCTCCCCACAGCCCTGCTCTGCTGAGGGAGATGCTCCTGCAAGATTTGGGATCCCTGTGGGTTCTGGCTGCTTCTCATGCTCCTATCTCTGGGGTGTAGAAGACGTCCTCGCCTTGAGAAAGAATTCTGAGGCTGCAAAAACCCTCAAATCAAACACAAAAAGATGCTGGGGGGATTATTTTCTGCAGTCACCTGTGGCAATAGAGGATAAGACAGGCTGGAATAATTTTTGTGAGCAGGGAGGGCCCCATGTGGGCCCAAGATGCTGCTGGATACTTTTGCTCAATACAGGTGTCCCTATAAACCAAGATTTAGAAAGCAAAGCCTTTTTTTTTTTTTTTTTTTCCAATTTCCACATGGAGGAGAGGGCACAGAGGAGAGGAAGAAAGGGTCAGGGAACGACTCTCCCCCCACCCGCTGATGAGGTATTTGGGAAGAAACCTTTTGAATCAACATTCCCAAAGTTTTTGAGTTCCTCTGCGGAAAACCCATGTAGGGATAGGATACGAGCCAAAAGCAAGGGAAAAGATTGTCTGGCTTTAATTTATCTATCCCTGGGCATTTCTAACCAGCAGATCACTGTAATATTTGATCTTGTGTGAGTCCCTGAATGTTAAAAGTGAATCTCCTCATATGTTTTTGTTAATTTTGTCATTTATAAAGCCACTTCTGATGGCCTAGAGCTGTTCAGCTGCCGTTTCCAACATCTGCCTGTGTGTCTGCAGCAGGGCAACAGCATCCACAGGTCCCAAAATTCCTTTTCTCGTTTGGCAAAGAGCAGTGAGGCACAAGCATCCTCCATCCACTGTCCCACACCATGAGATGGAGATGCTTTTCCTTCTCTTCTGGGATCAGTGCTGAAGTTCGGCCACACTTCTTGGCTCAGTTGGCAGTGATTAAAATTCACGGCTCACTTTTGTTTATAGTTGGTTGTTTACTTTGTTGAATTTTTAAAAACTTGTTAGAATGCAATTGAACACAGATTCAACAGTATTTAGGCTTGAAAAATAAAGATGCATTAGAAAGATGCCTATTATGCTTCAGAATTATTAATTGACATTTTTATGATGAATAATTAATCATTTGAATAATTTTCGTATCTCTGATCTGAACACATATTTGCATATCTAATGTCTGATTTAAATGTGGTTTCTTTAGTTGCATTCTCCCAGGACAAAGACATGAAGTAAGTAACATCCTAATGCAAAACTTTTTTTTCTTTGCACTTGCAAAACTATGTTTATTGAAATGCAAGTTCCTCTCTAGTTATGAAGCTGTTAATAATCTATGCATGACATATATGCATTAATAAGGTGGTGAATCCTCTGGATATGAGCACATTTAGGCCTCATTTTCTTGTATACAGTGGTGAGGTCTCCCTGCAATACCTAAACCCATGTGAGGTTAAGCTAGGAAACCATAAAGAAATATCTCAGACATACAGTGTTCCTGTCTTGTTTATGTGACACTTACTGAGAAGATCAAAGGTGGTTTCAATTTGAGGTGTTTAAAACATCAAGAACTTTTAATATAAATATTAACTGTGTCCTCCCAGTGAGCCAACATCCAAATTTTCCTGATATATTTTAATATGCCTAAATCATAGCCCTCAAGACCCCGCTGTAGCTGTAGCTGGTGGTGATAAAGGAGCAGCAGAAGTGCAGATCAGTTATAAGTTGGTCAGCAAAGGGGTGCAAGGGACGGTGCTCGTTGTGCAACCCCACTTGGCGTTGGGCTGGTGTGAGCTCAGCTCAGCCACAGGGGGAACAGAAAGGAGGAAGGGGCAGCTGGACAAAACCAGAACCCGAAAGGTAGAAAAATGAAATAAAGGAATGAAAGAAGTAGCCTTTGCTCCACTGCCTCTGGCCATGGGTTAATTGTTACAGCAATGCTGCCTGTCTGGCACCCCAGGAGTTGCCTTCACTTCTGTGAGAGTTTGATTTATTAAGGAATTAAAGATTTGGAGAATTTTATTTAGTGGCACCTTTAATTGTGCAGGGAGCCCAAATATTCTGTGTATAGCCTGTTGGCTCCTTGCTGTCATACTGAAGCACTAAGGTAATGGTTGCTTGAGAAATGTCTAAAATTGATGCACTATTTATATTTAGCAGATTAGAGAAATTACATCAAAATGGAGGCACAAATTCAGCACAGCATTTAAATTTCCTTAGTGCCATTAATACAAGGAAAATAAGACATGTGCAATGTAAATTAAAAAGAAAAGCTTTTAATACCTTTTCTCTTTTCACAGCAGGTAGAAAAAATATGCCCAAAATATATATATATATATTTTTGGTGGAAGTATATTATATAGACTATGGTAATGTAGTGGGCAATATCTGACAGACAGATACTGCATAAAGAAACTGTGAAACTCAGTTCTCAGAACAGGCTGAAGTTATACTGAATAGGATGTTTAGCTGTTGCATATGCTCAGTGATAACAGATTCTTTTTTTACTTTATTTTTTCTTTTTTTTTTTTTTTCCTTCTAGGAGGGGTTGAGTTTGTAAAAGCAAGAGTGGTAAACTTGGGCAATCCTCGTCACATGGAGGGCCAAGCTCTGAGCCTGGTGGCCAAAACTGCCACTGCTTTGGCCATCAGGCTGGTGGCAATGCCAGCAAGCTGTTTGCAAAAGGACAAGGTGGGAATTGGGGTTAAACCTCTGCTTTTTAGGTCCTAAAAGCAAGAGAGAAAGCAAACATCCCTGGGATGTTTTAAGGGCAGTTTAAGGCTCCCACAAGTCTTTGTAAAGGGAGACATCCCTTCTGGGGTTGGGGTCACCCAGCAGCAGTTCTGGGGTGAAGGCATCCTCTGCTGAGAATTCCAGAATGGTTTGGGTGGGAAGGAACCTTACAGCTCATCCCATTCCACCCCCTGCCACTATCCCAGGGTGCTCCAAGACCCATCCAGCCTTCTTCCAGGGATGGGACATCAAGAACACCATCCAATGCCCCTCAGACGTTGTCATACCTTCATGAGACCAATGGACAACTTTGTGGAAGATTTATTAACATGGAGACTTTTTTGGTTTGGCTTTAGGCTGAATGGTGAATATAAATTAGAAAATTACAATTCCAAATATAAATTCCAAATATAAATTCCAAATATAAATTCTATAGCTACACAGCAGCCTCTGTGCTACCTGTTTGGGACTAGATCAAATTTCCTTTTCCCTGGCTTTCTTAGTGTCACCCTGCTTTTCCCACTGACTCCTGGTAAAGTTAATGGAGGTGAAATTAACAGCAAAGGATCTGGATGCAAAGTTGGCATTTTGATGTCCATCTGAAAGTTTCAGACTTGATCGATTGCCCCAATTATTTCTTATCACCACCCTGGGGAAAACATATTTTTCTTTCCACAACTTCAGGAGATTAGCTGGATATTTTAAAATCTACAGAAACACAAGGGTTACGGAGATATTTAGAAAATCCCAAATGATTTGAAACAATTAGCTGCTGCAGCATAGTTTCCAAAGCAATTAGCCACTGCAGCATAGTTTCCTTGTGTACAGAATTGCCCAATATCTGGGAAACTGCTGCCGTTCTGTGGGTGGCTGCAGACTGGATCAGATTCCAGGAGAAGCAGAGGCAAAACCCAGTGACTGCTGCTCACCTAAACTGCAGATTTACCCAGGAGCTGGCAGACATCCCCTTCGTCAAGGGTGGCATTGGACTTGCCAGGTCTTCTGTTTGCTTCCCTCTGACTATCAGCATCATCTCCAGCCTGTCTGTAGATAGAGGCTTGGCCAACTGGCCCCCTTCCAAGACCAAATCTTAGACTCTGGGTTATTAGAGCTGTCAAAAACCAGAGAGATTTTTTTTTTTTTTCTTTTCCCTTGCAATGAAAGTGTTCTCCATGTTGTCACTCCCTCCCCAGTTTATGTTTTAAAAATTTTTCTTGGGAAATTTCCTGACTCATCTTGGGGTCATTTGAGGGGTGTCAGGTCAGAATTGAATTAAAGGTACCAGAAGCTGGACAAGTTGTTTCTCCCCATGGATGGTTTTAGGTGCACGTACACTCCTACCAATGCTCCTTACTATATCTCTTCAAACTTGTTCCAGGCAGCATCTAAACTATTTTAAACCTCCCCATCCTTTTTTAACACACATCAGCTATCCTGCTTCAAGTCTCTGACAAGGATGTGAAAACCGCAGTGTCAGAACAACTGCTGCTCTCTTCTTGGATTCTGACAAGAAACCTTCAACCTGAAACCCTCTAAAAACAGCTATTTTTATATTTTTTATGTATTTTTTTTAAATTCAGAAGTGACTATATTGACTGTATTTTTTCCCCTTGTTCTGACAGGTTGGATATGGGTCCAAAAAAGGCACTGGGCAGAATGTGGGAATACTGTTTGATGTCCACATATCAGTGGGTCCACCTGCCAATGGTTTTAATGACAAAGAGGTTGTAAACGGATGTGACTTCCTAAATTCTGGGCTAGGGAGGAGGCAACACAGCCTCTGGAATAATTCTGGTAGCCTGGGTTGATTGCTGTGAGTGTTGATCTCCTTGGCTTCAGGAGTTAGGAATTGCAGCTCCTTGTCCTTCTCTCCTGTCCCATAATTTGACTGAGCCACATCCCACAAGTAAAGATATTGGTGTGGACCCAACTCATAGCACACATTAAGAGTGTGATATTAATTTGTTAATATTTGGTTGTTTTGATGGCTTTGGGGGGGCTGGTGCTGAGGCTCAGGGCAGCAAAGCCCATCCTGGATGACTTTGTAACTCATCTACACCAATGACTCTGCTGGGCTGGCTCTCTGTGTATAAACCTCTTTCCCTACCAAGCAAGGAAAAGGCAGGAGTGGTGGAGCCCAGGGAAAAGAGAACAAATCCAACCCAGCACAGCCTTGGATATATTGGGGCAGGTGAGTGCCTGAGAGAGCTCCTGTGCCACCAGCACCCACCAGCTGTGCCTGGCCAAGATGGTTTTGCCTATGCCAAAGCCTGCCTGCTGGTGGCACTCATTTTTGGGAGGTCCGTGCCTGGAATTTGGAGACAGGAGTTTGTAGGGTGGCATTTTGGAGGTAGGAAGCGAGGGGTAAAAAGTCACATCTGATATTTAGTTATTTAGATATTTAGAGAGTGGATCTGGTTGGAGGTGTGAGCAGCAGGGAAAGCGACGCTGATCCACACACAGGGAAGGCAAGCTCTGCCTCGCAGAGAGAAATACAGAGCAGAGACTGAAAACACTGCAAATATTTGTTCTCATTGTCAGATGTTTCTATAAAATCTGTTGTTACTGAATCACTGCTGAAGTTACGGAGCATTTAAATAAGCAGAGGGTGAAAAAAGCTAAGTCTAATTATATGTTTCGTGCCATTTACAGAGGTTTCCAGGGGATTTTCTTTTAATAAAAGTGCAGTGCATCAAAAGGAATAAATCCTACAATTTTGTTATTTACAAATCAGCCGTGTCTGCTGAGAGCTGACAGACTTATCCTCCATCTTACACCCCTCTCTCCATCCCAAAATGCACCCAGTACACTGACATTTATATCAATACTCTTCAAGTATCTTTACACTATTTTATGCCCCTTATGCTGGTATCAAACAGAAGAAAATCATCACAAAAGCATAAAAAAATTCAGAAAGAAAAATACAGAGGAAAAACCCCCACAATGCTGGAAAATGAGCAACATAGATGTTTTCCAGATGAAGAGAACAAGTGCCTTTTGCATTCCTGCCCACCGATTCCTGAAGATTTCAAGTCGGAAGCCTGGCTGGAGATATGATGTAATTAATTAGTTAAAATGATTTACTAACATAAAGCATAACACTCTTTCAATGATTAATTTTTATCCCCTTCACTTTTATTTTCCCCCCTCCACAACCACTCTGCCCCTTTCTGACTCTAGATTATTTAGCAGTTGACTCCGGTGTTCGGAGAGTTGCATATCAATCCCAAGGACCAAAATATGCCACTCATGTTTTCCCTGCTATGTAATCTATGGATGCAGCACCTAACCCTGCAGACCTCCTCTGTGCTTCCCAGAGAAGGGAGATGTGCTGAATCAAGTTGTTGAGGCTGCACTTGGAGCTGAATAAAACACAAAAAACCAAGACACCCCCTTTGTTCTCGTCCAGCTTGGCCACTGCCATGACACAGCAACATGAACACTGCTTTGGTAATGAAAACTCTGCCTGCAAAAGATACCAGGAAAAGAAAGAAGTGAAAATAAGGTGGCTTTTCACAGGTGTGAATGTGCCATGCATGTATTGCACAGATGCTTTGCAGAGGCCTTGGGCCTGCCTTGCAACAGCCCTGTGTTCCAGGATGAGCCTCTTTCCCCAGCAGCCGCTGTCCGTCGAGCCAAATGGTGTGATTGCTTTGTGATATGGATATATATGGACTGGGGACTAAATTAAGGACATTAAACTCAATTTCCTTAAGATAGGAGCCAGATTTTAATATTGCAGCTGTCCAGAGGTGAAAGGGTAATGAGGACATGAGGAATTCCTGGACAGGAAAGGGACACTTGGCCCAACAAGTCCGTCCCCCTTCAAGTTTGTTACAACACACCTCCCCACGTTGTCAATATATCCTCCAGCCCTGTCTGCCTGTGTAAACATGTCTGGCTATCTCTTCTCTTCATTAATACTTCAGTTCACTCCGTGCTTTTATTTGACATAATGCCCACTATGATCTGAATTGGATCCTCTGCAAGAATTCATTGTTTATTCTTAGACCTTTCATTTTTAATTGGCATAATCTGGTTTCTTTTTTTGTTTTTTCCCTTTTTAAACTCACCAGATACAGCCACTACCTCAGTCCTCAACCTAATTATGAAAATATTAATGTTTAGGTCTTTTTAAAATATGATTAGGCTCAGCCTTTGTTTATATAAAGTATCTTCAACAGCCGGAAACAATAATTACTGTGTATCTTATTCCTATTTCAGTCACTAAAGTTCTTCTCTGGAAAAGGTGATCAGAATTGGAATTACTGGAGATAAATCTATCATGTTCCTTGTGTGATAAGAGCCCTTTTGATTTGCAGGCAATCCTTTGCTGGAGTGTCCATATCACACTTTATTTATACTGAATTGGCATTGATTCAAAATTGATGTTTGACAGATTCAGTACAATTTTTAAGGTGGAGCAGGACTTTTGGGAGTCAAGTATTAACTTATGATGATCTTGTGAAGTCAAGAAACAGCCTTGAAAGCTGCTGGGAGGAAAAAAATCTCCCAAGAAATTGGTACCAAATACAAAGATTTCTAACTGCTAACCGGTCTGTATCTGCTAAAATCCATCTCCCTTTAAATTCTCTGCTTGCAAAGTTGAGAGGGAATTAGCATACAGACGCTTCCTCAGACATGTGAAAAAACCTGGGTCTTTCCTTTCCTCTGAGGCAACTCAAAGGAGAATGTCATTAAAGCTCTCAACACAAACTGTGGGGAAAGAAACAAAAGTCACAGATAAACCTGAGTGATTTTCAAATTTCAAAGATTGATAGGCTGGTGAAATAAAAACACTTTGGGTAAAGCATGAAGTGGAAAGCAGGCAAAGTAGATCACTGTGATGCAAGATCAAGAAAAGACACTTATATTTGTTGTTTAAGTGCATTAAAACCCCAGAAAACCAATATATTGACAAATATTTCTGATATCTAGCCATGCCCTGTTGCTTAGGGAAGCAACTTGATTTTACAATGAATAGAAAGTTTTATTTATTTGTTTGGAGATTTTCCCCTGAGAAAAGAGGCACTGCTATCAGAGGTTGTTCAGGGGAAGAAATTCTGCACCCTGTTGAGAAACACTGAGGTTTTATTCAGGAACTATGATGGCAGGGCTGGGTGGACAGGGAACTTTGAGAAACTTGGAAACGGAAGAAAAATTAGAAATCTCTTGGTTTCAGGCAGGTGAAGAAAGAGTTATGACAGAAATGAAAACATGGACATGCAGCTGGTTAAAAAAATTAATCAGTAAACAATATCTGAGACACAGAAAGCTTCAGGTTCATATCCAGGATCCACAGTGATTAAAAAATCCTGTAAAATCTAAAAATTCCAGCCTTACCAGGGAGCTGGGGATCCAAAAAGGAATTGAAAATGCCGCCTTAGACCTGGACAAAGGCAATGAAGATAAAAATCTTTTTTCATGGCATCTCTTGGGCACTCATAGCTTAAAATCCCTTGTTTTTTTTATCCCTTGTTTAAAGATACTGGTCTCAAAAAGTGGAAGTCAGTGTAGTGACTACCACAACATCAGACTGCTTTTTGTGAGGGTCCTCCCATAAAGACAATGAAGGAATAATTGGTAAAAAGTGTGTAAATTGGTAAAAGCTGAAATTTTAATCTTGGTACAGTTCTGCTAAGTCCTCACGAGGCCAAACATTTTTAGTCTTGCTGTAGAAAAAAAGATCCTTTAAATTGAGTGGTAGATGTGACAGTAATGGCCAACAGAATTTCCATCTAGAGTTGGGCAAGTTGTTTGAGGAAACAAGAAATGTAAAAGTTGATAAAGGTAGTAAAGCCATAGAAGCAGAACCCATTCTTGAGTGCTGCTGGTTTAATTTGAATACCTGCTGAAATTCTGTGCAGTTAAATTCTGTGCAGAGGACAAAATGAAACTGGAAACTCTTTAGGTAACCTCACGTGCTGGAGTGGGTCCATTCAGCCATGCTCAGCAATTCTTTAATTTCACTTTTCTCATCAAAATTTATTGACAGATGTATCCTTCTGTCAGGTGAAAGACTTATCCACTGGACTGGAGCCCTGTTCTTGGGGTTCATGATTCTGTGCCAGCTTATTTATGGACCTGGTCAGTTGCTAATATAAAAGATTGGACTGGGAATGAGGTCCAGGGTCTCCCAAAGCTCTCCAAGTTTCAGTGAGCACTGAAATTGACTGAAAATTGGGGTTTTCAGTGGGGAGACACTCTTATAAATAGGATTTAGGAGCCATAATCTCTTTGGTGCTTTTGAAAAAGCACCAGGAGGGCTGCAGAGCTCCTCCAGCACTGCTCTGAGTTGTGCCAGCACAAAAAACCACTCTGATGCTTTTGTCCTGTCCTCCTCTGCTGGCTGTGCTGAGCTTTTCTGGCCAGATCTGCCACCCCTGGGGCAGAAAGGGACTGCAGTGCTCCAAAACTATGTGGGACCTGGGTTCAAGGGACACAGGACTGGTTTTGTCACCCTTACAGTAAACCATAATCATATTCCTGGGGTAGAAAGTTTTACCCAAAAACTTACCTATTAAATTAGAATAGGATAAAAGGTTGGCTTTCAAAATTTTTTAATTTTTTTTTTTTTTATTTCAAAAGATTTTAATCTCCTCTAAACTCCCCATCATCTAAGGATTAAAAGACTCAAAGCATCCTTTTATCTCCCCCTTCCTTTTGCTGTAATTCCAGTTGCTCCCTGCGCCCTTTCCCTTCTCTCCAAGCAGCACCTGGATTTCCCTCCCTCTGCCCCTTCCACAGCACCCTCCACCAACTCCTTCCCAGCCCTGTGCCCACGTGGAGCTTGTTTGCACATTTGGCCCTGCAGGACAAAAACCTGTTTACTTTGCTCTCTCAGCTGTGGCCCGGCCCAGCGCGATCCCGGCGCTGCTGATGCTGCATTTGCTGCTGATCTGGATCTCGCATTTATAGCCCGGGTGAGACAATTGCCGCTGTCACTTTTATGTCCCCGGCACGGCTCGATACGTTACCTTTGATATTCTGATTTAATTCTTTTACATAGATTAGAGACCAGACAAGCTCCTAACCTGACCGAGGCGCTACCCTGTATTGACTGCCAATCTCTAAGTCACTCGGTGAATGCTGTTTGCAGACTCTTATCAGTTCATTAAAGTTTGTTATCATTTATGCAGTGGCTCTGTACCTTGCTGGTAATCTCCAGTGTAGGATCTTATCAAGCACTCTTTTGAAAGTCTAGCCATACTGTATACCAGCCACAGTATTTTTCTTGTCTACCTTGGCAGGGATAGCTTTGAAAAATTCCAACAAATTATTTGAGCAAGATTTCCTGCTCATAAATCCAGGTTGGTTGACTCTACTCAAATTAGGATTTTCAGTGTGTTTCCTCACTAAATCCAGCAAAACCGTTCCTATTCTGTTATTCATAGCTACAAATTGTGTTATGTTAATTTGTTTATATTATAAGTTAAAATAATTTTATATGTATATATTCCTCTGCATATGCATGTGTACATAAAAGTGTGTGTATGTAATGGAGATTATATTGAAGTATATTGGGCTTTAAAGCTGAATATGTTAAAATTGTTAATGCAGTATAAAATGCAACGGATAGAGTTAGGGACAGATCTTTGGCTGGAGTAAATGAATTTGACTTTGAATACATTTTGCTAACTTAAATGGTGTTAACTTGATTTATGTGAGCTGAGGAGTTAACCCTTATGCACTGTGCTTACTTTTCTTCTGTGCTTAGAGTTCTAAATGACTGTTGGGGTGCTTCTTAACATTTCTGATTTAGTACAGGTCTCTACCCCCATTTCTTATGGATTTCTTTGGCTCAAGAAGTATATTATTTGCTGCTGCAAAAATATTTTAAACGCTAAAATCTTAATTCTAAATAGTATGTAATATTTTGTTTTGGCCTAGCAGTTTTTTTCTGCTTTATTTTTCCATTATTTGACTATTTTAGGATGTTTACTATCTCTCCCAGATTCCTGTTCCCATCTGCAGATCTTTCTATTACAATGATGAACCTGGCAATTTCTGGTAAATACTGTAAGTGGTTGATTAATATTAGATTCATGCTTAGAATGATTTTAATATCAGAAAGCCAACATTTTGCACAGGAAACAGTCCCTCCCTTTGAATTGAAACCAAATGAAAAATAAAGACTAAAACAAATGGAATTTGTGTAATCTAACTGAACCTGTTTAAAAGGTGCTGTAACTTGGGTGCCACATCCTCTCTGCTGAAGTTTGCTGATATTTTGTCTGAATTATTGCTTGGCTTATAAATCATGGTGAGGAAAAACCACTGTGGTTATGGTTCCAAACAGAAACATTTTTCACAGAAAATCAAAACCTTATTTTTTTCTTTTTCCAAGTTTATATTTTTTAATGAAAATTGGGTTTTGCTCTGAAAGAGGATTATGTTTTTACCAAGAGTTAATTTTTTTTGGCTCAATGAGAAAGCAAGTCTGATAGGAAAACTTTTGACCCACCTGGGACCACCCTAAACTCTTATGGCAAAAACAAGAGATGGGGAACAACTGGATTTTAAGTACCTGCTCACAGGTAAATTGATTAAATCACGGAATTTAAATATGCAGCCTATGGAGCTGCAGACCACTCTTCTGGTCATGGGACTAGATTAGTCCCACTTATAAACTGCAAAACTCTTGGTTTGTTATGTCAGCAACAAAAAATATCAGAATGAGAAACTGTATTTGTGAGACCTGAAAGATGAGGTGCTAACTTTGAAATCCAGTAGGAAGAATTTTTTAATCAGAATAAGCACAAACCACTCCCCACTAAAGCATATTTACCTTTCCCTGGTTCAATACTCTGCCACTATTGTATATTTTCACATTTTTCCTCACCATTGGATGTATCAATTCTTTTGTTTTTAGTAAGATTTCTCTTCAAATGAATAATAACAGCATATTTGGGCTTTAATTGTTCTTTCTGCCCAAGTCTATTCACTTTGTGAATCTCCCAAGCTTTCCTTGATAAGAAGGATTTCCATTGATTTATCCTTTAAATCCATGAGGATCTTTATCATAGTGAAGTTTGAACTCTCTATCATTAACTTTTAAACTTATATTGACATGAAATGTGATTAAAGTTAAATTTTATAATTAAAATTAATTTTATAGCAGCACACATGTCCAGCTCCAAGCACAGGGCTCAGTTACTAGACTAATAGCATTGCAGCTACAAACAAACTTTGTTAGCTTCCACATAGTTATCATAGCAATCAATACCTGAATAATTAAATTCCTCCATTATCAAATTCTAGTCTTCTTTATCAGCTTTTCTTCCACCAGTAATTTTTTTGTCTTAATCTGGTTTCTCTTTGGAAAGCCTATAGCAGCCTTGGAGTTTCACCAGACCATCTTTCTTTTCTTCCCTGTTAAGTTCTGTAACCCAAATTATTCAATGCCAAAATCTGAAGTCCTTAAAGAAGATCCCACTGAATGGAAGTTTGATCAAACTGTATTTTGTTTTGTTTTAATAGAGACTACTAATTTTATCTTGTCTTGCCCTTGAGTGAAATCCTATACTTGTAAGTATTTGAAATTGCCATTCATTTTCTTGATTCATTCTCCTATTGATTTTCTTTCTAACTATTTCCATCCAATGTATCTAATAATTATTAGAGATGAGGGAAGAACCAAGTGCCTGCATCCACACCCCTTTGAGCATTGTGGCTCATGCCCATCTTTAATTAACATAAATGCAAGCAGAGAAGTTTTCCAGACTAAAACCAATTGTTTTAATGCTAAATCCTTGCATTCATCATTTTCTGGTGCATTTTGACACGGGTTTGGTCAGGGGTGACTCCTGGAAGAGCATTACACATCCTGAAGCTTCGTGCTCCTCTCAGACCTGATGCTGAATGACTCAAGCAGGAAGGAAGGGGAAGGATTCCTGCTCCCTTTTATACTCCTGTGGAATCACTCCAACCTCTTTCATCTGTTCATTACTCTATAAATGCAACACTTTCCAAAAGAAATTCACTGTTGAATTAAGGGGGGAAGTGGGACACAAAACAAATGGGGGTGATAATGAATTGAAGCGATGATCTGAGGAGCTCATAGTGCTTCATAAGCATTAATTAATTAAACCTGCCTAGATCCCAGTGAGGTAGGTATTAGGGCCCATACTCCAGGCCTGGCTGCCGTGTGCTATTTCTGTATCTCAAATTCATTCTGTTAATGTGCATTCTGATGAGAGGACTGAAATGGTGTCTGACTAGTAGAGATGACTGTGCATATATTTAAACTGTGAATATTCTGCACCATGAGCCTTCTTATGGAAGCGACTTACTTTTTTTTTTTTTTGAATGCAGCCTTGTTCCTGAATAAAAAATGCATGATAAATGAATTGTACAGGGAGCACTGAAGGGCTACTGATGACCTATAGTTATGTACAGTGTGTAACTCATCCTGTTACCCAATTAGGATGATCAGAACTTTTCTTTCTGTTGCTGAAAACCTGTCTGTGCTTCAGTGAGTGTATTTTATTTCTTTTATAGAATACTTTCTTTAATTGCTGTAAGAACTTAACCTACAATTTTAACTGCAATATTTAGAGGTGTGAAGAGTACTTGAATTTTTTTAATCCATTATAAAAGTAATTCTTAGCTTTCAGTGCAAGAAACTTGTTTTGTTTTTAGTACTGGTGCAGAGCTTTGACTCCTAATGAATGTTTTCCCATTTTTTTCTCCATCCTGCTCTAAACAAGATGTTGTTTATTACTTGAAGCATTATATGTAAGCCCCAAGAATATGTTACATGTGACTGGAGCTTTGGCAGACTTTGAGAAACTGAAGTTTCCAGAAATTTTGCTATGTTTAAACACCAGAGCCTTGTTTTAAGGAAAGATTTCTACTTCCAAATGTGTGGTTGCCTGAACCTTTTACATTTTCAAGTCAGATTCCTCTGCCAAATAACACACTGTACCTTAACTATAATAAAAAAGCAGAGACTCTGTGTTTATAAAAACATTACAGGAGCAACTGTGATCATATTTCTTGAATTTATTCTATTCATGTGCTCAAATATGCATTTTTAGAGTGAGCTCTCCGCTGCACCGGTCACTTACAGGAGTAGAAAATGACATGTAGAGGCAGAAGGCTGGCAAAATGCAACAAACCAAACTGGTAAAGGACAGGAGCTCAGAGCCAGACCAAAATATGAGGTCAAGGAAGTTGCTCTTATAATAATAGTGGTTATCTGTTTAATGTGTGATCTGGCAGTGGTTGGACACTGACCATAAGCAATTACACATGTTTCTAAACTGGTGGTATATGAGCTCTGAGCAGCTCTACACAAGCTAGATGTGCTGTGAGAAATGGGCACTTGCTCTATTCTTGTGGTTCTTCTTGCTTAATGTCCATTAAAATTGCAGCTTTGTAAGAGATAGAAATTCCCCCCATGTAAAACAGTGTCCATGTTCCCCCTCTCAGCTGCCATATACTTAAACTCCTATACTGAAACCAGTTTTGTGAGGCGAGCTCCTGTCGGGGCTGATAAATGCTGCATAATATTCTTCTCAACAGACATGTGGTTAGACACAACTTCTCTGACTCCCTGGCTGTTATTTGAAACAGCTTTCTTTACAACCCAGCTCCAGTGGCAGCTCCCCTGAATGATGCCCTTGTTCTGGGTTTTGTCATGCAGGAGCCTGGAAGGGAGCAGGACATCCTCGGTGTGTGCTCAGCTGCCTGGAGGTGACCTCTCAGGAGTTAACAGCAGGAAGATCTCCGAGATACCAAACTGCCTGAGCACAGATTAGGCCCTGGGAGCTGCTGTGGCCTGGCCCTGGCTCTGACACCAGTTTTTCATGACTTTGGTGAGCTCGCTGGACAGCACATCTCCTTGCCTTTTAATAGACTTGGATCCCACTGTTAAAAGAACTTCTATGTCCTCCTCTGTAAAATAGCTTTGGAATGTTTTCCTGGGCTTAGGAGGATGTGGCTGGAGTGGGAGCTGTGCAGTTGAGTTAACTGCAGTAGAAACTGTGCTAATGAGCTATTAAGACACCCCAAAAATGCCTCTTCTCCCCAAGAGCAAGGAATTGTGTAGGATTTCACTCCTTTAGTACAAGTCCTATTACTGCTGGCTTGAACCTTAGCCTCTGCAGAAGGAGCTGTTGTCACCAACCCACCCTGAGTACCAGGTAGAAATAATCACTTAAAAAGGGGCATGTGAGCTGCTTAGACCAAATCTCAGCTGAGGGGTAAGCCTGTGGCTTCCTGAGGTCTTCTGAAGGCTCTTCACCTGGCTCTGGGCATTGTAGGGGTACATTCTTACCAAACTCAGCAAGGCATCCCAGAGGGAAGTGGAGGCCTGAAAGGCTGATTTGAACAAGGATTTAATGACCAGAGCACATCAGTTAATCATCAGTCATTTAAGAACTGTATCAGGAGCCTTGCAATAGTCCTGAAGTGGTTCCTGTGGCCACAGATTTTCATATCACAACAGTGCACGTGCTTTGACTGTCTCCAAGTCTTCCAAAATGTAACTTATCATCTTTTTACTTTCCAAAAGCACACACAAAAAAAGAAAAGGGCTGCAGAAATCCATGCCTGTGGACGAGAACTAAATAAGGAAATGCAACTGCTTAGTGAAGAGCCACCCCCTCCTAGAGAAATGTCAGCAGCACAATGGGCACTATTATTCCCCTCCTTTGCAACCAGACTGGGGGGTTATGCCAGAATCTGTAGGAAAGGGCACCAGAATCCTCTCAGAACCCAAAGTCTGATCAGCATTCAACGTTCCCTTTTGGGGTACCACATCCAGAGGAGCCCCTGTGCTCCCTGGCACACCCACAACTTGTAGGAGGCAGCTGGAGGAGACGCTTTCCTGCAGGCTGCTCTGGTGCATGAGCCACGTTGTGGCCCTTTTCCCTCATCACTGTTGTGCAAGACAATTGCTAATCACCTGTAATAAATAAAGTGCAGCTCTGGAGTATAATGAAATGGTCATTTGCAGCAAATGGCTTAGTGCACCAAACATCTCTACCTCTGTTCCATGTGCTGAAAAAAAAGAATGTTTTGTGATAGGGCAGGGTTTTTTCAACTTTTTCCATAACATGTCCCTAATTTTAAGGAAAAACCCTCTCATTGAGATTATCTCCTTCTATTCATTGTTTCATGGACCCTCTATGACTTTCTATTAATGAAATCTGTACTTAGCAAACTATAGCAATTATCTCCACAAAAATGTTCTGATGGGGAAAGAGCATTGTTGAACCTTCTTTGTTGTGATTTACCAGCTGGAAACAAGGAAAATGCCCACGATTTCTGTGCTACTCAAGTCTCTGGAGTCTATCAGCAGCAACTCCACCAACTGAACTTGGAACCAACAGTTTTATGGAACAACTATTTGGAGGTGTTTTCAAGCAAGGTGAGAAAATTGCCCAGGTTGTGTTAGCTGTCCTATTATTTAGATTTTTTTTTTCCTGTTGTATAAATAAATAATAATAATAATAATAATAATCAATAAATAATAATAATATCAATAAATTCCAATCCAGGTGACCTTGCAGCTTTTTCTCAGCATGTGCCTCCTCTTGTGTGTGAATGAGGAGGTGAAAATATCTTTATACTCCAAGTTAATTTTAGTGAGTTAAACAGCCACAAATTTGCCAATGTCAGGAAGGTTTTATCTGGAAGGTGTCCTAGTGTCTTGGAATAGTCTTCCTAAAAAATAATGGGACTTCCTTTTTATATTGGAATATCTAGGAAAATATTGTATATGTTTTAACTGGAGTAATGTCAGAATTTAGCTGGAGAACATATTGATCTTTATACAAGGCTGAAAAATATTTGCAAATTTGCTGTTGGGCAAAGTGTTTTGCACTGTTAAGCTGGAAATTCTTCTTTAAAGTATGATTTTTTTTGGCAAAATTTTTGGCCAGAAAGAGTTAAAATATTTCCCTTTGATATTACGGAAACAAAACGGCTTGACAAGACAAATGTTTCAATTCAATTTTGTAATTTTGGGTTTGCATTTATTTTAAATTATATATTAGATTAACCTTCTATATTATTTTGACATCACTCATATGAGTGCTTTTGATGTTTCCCACTCATCATTTTTGGGGACATCTTTCCCATGAGAAATTTTAACTTCTTGTTCCGACTCATTATCAAAAACACTCTCTCACCAGTCTTTGCATTATCCACAGTGGGGTGAAGAGGCAGCTCTGTAGGAAGCCTTGTTGTATCTTCCCTACAAACTCAGAGTGTTCTCTATGTAAAAATAAGGTTATGGTTTGTGTCTTAAACCTTTTGGTCTTTGGGGAGTGTGCTGTAGGTGATGGCTCAGGAAGATTTACCTTAAACCCTTGTCTTGGTGTGCTGTTAAACAAGGGACTGGTTGTCTGCTGGTTTGTGAATCTGACTCAGCTCATCTTCTACACAGAATTTGGGTGTGGAATTTGGGTAGCAGGTTTTGGATGCTCATCCAGCTGCCTCGTCCAACCATTCCTTCAGGGTCATGTGAGACAATGGACAAAGTGCATCATCTTTGAGAAATGTTAAATTCCTTAAAAACAGCTGTAAGGAGTCAGTTAATTTCTTATGAAGGAGCAAACAGCTGTTGATCTCCAAATTCCCCTTTTGTTTTACTTGAGGGATTTAACCTGTATCTTTTTCAGGAACAGGAGAGACAGAGCTCCAGGCAAATGGGCGAAGTCTCTTCCTTGCTTTCCCTACGGTATCAAGATCATTGGAGAGGCCCAGAGGCTCCAGTTGCCTAACCCTGCTGAGCCTGGTTAACCATTTGGAGATGCCTGTGGCACATCCCTAGCTTGCCTCTCTGGCCTCCTGCAGGTTTTCTTTCTCCCACTCCAGCAGCACATCTCCTGCAGCAGCCGCGCGATTCCTCCCCTGCAGCCCGCGTGGCAGGAGATGCTCGCGAGCCTCTGTGGGAGTTACCGCTACGTTTGTGAAGACGCACAAGTTTTGAAGCAGAAATGTGGCTCAGAATAGCTCTGCCTTACTCCCATTCCCTGGAAACACGACTCCAGCAAGGCGTCTGCGAGGCACTGAGGGTATGAAAGCGTATTGCAGAGCGAGCAAGCTCGTATCATCAAACGCAGCCAGCCAGTGCAAAAATTTCAGCCGTGTAGTGTGGCGCTGATTTAAAGTGGTCTGGAATGCAATAAAAGGTGAATCTTCATTCAGAATTATAGGAAATGATTTTTTCCCCCTGGGCAGACTTTGAGAACTGCTGAATTTATTCTTGTATTTTTTCCCAGTCCTTTTGGATGCGACTGAAACTGGCTGTTCTCAGAGTTGGACTCCAACTGAATTGAGAGGGTTTTCCTCCAGCCTACGTCTGACCTCGGGTTATAGGCACTTCAGAAAGCAAAGGCAGGGTTGCACAAACAACCTGCTTCGTGTCTCAGTCATACTGGCCCCACGAATACAACTTGGGATGGATTTCCATCAGGGTAGGCTGGTTTGCAGCCCAGGTCATCCTGGAAGAAATGTAGGACTGCGTTGGGAAAAAAAAAAAAATTGCCTAAAAAAATAATTGGTGTTGCATTCATTCCCAGAGTCAAAGGGAAAGTTGGAGTGAGGCATGCAGGAAGCAGCAGAAATGCATTATGCATTTATTTTAAAGTAGTAATATATGTGAGGGGTTTTGAACCATATTTATTATCTGGGATGTTTATGTATTCATGCTGAACGTGGGATAACAGAGTATATAAGGATATATAATATTAGTGAAGAAGAAAATGACTGGTATAGTACTTTTTCCTCTCAGTTCCTTCTCCACTAATGCCCTTACACCTTTCTTTTTCAGGCTTTTTGTAGCATCCTAAACAGAAGGATATTGAAGGGAGCTGATTCTGCTTTGATCCTTATGCTTGTTGTCAAAGCGCTTGGGATTGAAGAGACTGTTGGCTACAATTGACTGTGACAATTAGGAGATGATCAGAGCCCTAGAGTGGAGCACTTAAAGGGTAATTTACATGTCAGTTTGTCGAATAAAAAAAAGATATTCAGCTAAGATTTTTTTTTCCCCTTAGAGCCTTGTAAACTGCAATTTGTGCTATAGTAAGAAAAACCTGGCAGAGGAGTTAGGATAGCCATTTCCATTTGAAAAGAGGCAATCATAAGGCCACTGCTGAGCCTATTGTCCACTAAAAATGCTGATTTGCAGTCAGGGAGTGAAAGAGTGGAGCCATCACTAAATAGAACCTCGTGCAAGGTAACTCCCCCTTGGTGGCTTTCTAATGTTGGCTGAAGGTTTTATATACCTTAAATCCCGCATTTACTATCATTATAACATTGTTACTGATCATGAATGTCCTTTATCATAACAAAAAAAAAATGAAGGTATTGAGGGGGAGGAACAGGAGCGACCAGGCAGTGGATAGGCTCTCACCAGCTATCTATTGTATCACATCTTTCTTGTTCCCTCGCCTTTTGTGTGCCATCACAATTTTCTTCTTGTCACCCTTTGCACTTTGCCATTCAGGCACCTTCCATAACACTTTTTCTCATAGGTTTTTCTTTTCTCCCCCCGTACCTATTTACACTTCATTTTTAGACTCACTCCCAGGAGATTTTTAGCATTTTCCACGTTTAACCTGCTGGGAAAGGAAAAGAGGGAGGGAGGTGACAGTAGCTGTTCAGAGTTTGCCTTTCTGTGTGATTAGCCTGCAATTCAGACTGTAACACAGACTGGAGACGTACAGGTCGGAGAGAGGACTGAAGTTAAGGCTGCTGATGATTAAACAAACTTGTTTGTGATAAGTCCCTTTTTCTTATGTGATAGCTCTGATGAACCTAGAGTTGCTTTGACTGTAGAGTTATATGAACTTATAAAAATATCCAAACCCAACACCTCCCTCATTATTCTGGTTGGTGTGAGCTGTAGCATATGTGATATTCCTCACGGTTTAAGGAAGGGATATTAGTGGGTACATATAGTGTTTGTATATGCAAATAAGTGTATTTATTTTGAGGCTGCATCGTAGGCTTTTCTTCCAGAGATTGGATTGGCTCCCTTTTTACTCTCATCTCCTTAAAAGAAGAAATAGTCATCTGTTCCAGTTCAGGAACCAGAGTGAAACACTTTGCTTTGTCACAATTACCAAGTAGCCTTTGCTGCTCAGATGTGCATTGCCTAAACCCCCCAGGGGTTACTTTTCTGGGGAAGTTTTGCAGCTTCCAGTAAAAGTCACACATATAGATCACAGCTCTGATTCTGATCCCTGGTCAAACACCACTGATTTGAACAAATTTAGCATTTCTGTTCATGCCAGCTGGATAAAAGTATCAGGCCCTGTGTATCCATAGGGTCCCCAAAATATCATTTCTTTAGCCATAACCCTTATGTCCTTAAGCTTTTTATATGTTGGACCCCTGACAGCGAGGTTTCTACCTCTAAAATTGTACTGGAATCATGTTTTAAAATTGTACTGGAAACATGTTTTTACCTGACTCTTGCATGGGGTGAAGAAACATTTCAAAATATTTCTAAACTTTGCAGAGTTACTCTTCAAGGTAAGGTTTAAATTATAGAAAATCTTACACTAAAAGGCTTTTCTTCTTTAGGAGAATTATGGTGTTGTCACTCTCTCCAGGGTGCTATAAATGGGAGATGGTGACTTTTGCCCTCTCTCGTTGCACTAAACTTGCTGAACATCAAAATATTTGTATATGTTTATCTCTGTACCCATGTAAAGAGCAAACAGGGATGAATAAAATATGAGGAGTAAACAGTGTGACAGGGCAGGTCTGGAATGATTTTGGCTTTGCATGGGTCGGCAGAACTGAGGCAGTGGTAAATCTGTATTAAAAATAAACAAAGTATCTGCTGTAGCAGGAGGTCCTCATCTCGCAGGTAATGGCCAAATGATGAGTAGATGAGCCATCACCATATTGATTTAAGCATTTTTTGCCAGCCAGTCAAGATTAACTTTGATTTGTTTTTACTTTCTTTTTACAGGTTTGCATTTAAAGCAGTTTCAGAGAACTAATTGTATAAAATTCTAGTAACTGAGAAACCTCTTGCTGGAAAGGTAATCTATGAATGCACAAATCATTTTGGGTTTCCCATACTTTACCATGAAGTTAATTTTTTGAAACAAGCAGGAAGAAGAATCACTCATTGACCATGCATTTTGAAAAACCTGGATTTTCAGGGTTGAGGATAAAAAATGTTTTCCTAAGACTTTTGGAATGTAAAGTTGGTTAGAATTTAACTGAGATGTGCTTTTTTTTTTGGTCAAAATGGCCATTCCTGTTATTGAATGTAATTTTTAAACAAATTAATTTATGTATTGATTATAATGCCAATATATTATATATATTATAATGGCTCTAGAAGAGCCTTTCTTGCTCAAAAATACATAAAGGTCAAAGGGGTACATATTCACAGTAAAAATATACTTCCTTATGCAACCCTGGGTTATAAAGATTTAGAACTAATTCAGGTTTTAAGTTCACAAGAGTAAATCATGGTGGTGTAACTGCTTTATATAGGTGAGAAATTCTGTTCACAGTAAGACACTGTACAGCTTGACTTCTGCAGGTTGGAAACAGTTAAAGATCATGACAAATTGTGTAGTGAAATACTCTGACCCCATTCAGTACCTATTTTCTCATTCAGTCTGAAATATATCCCTTTATTGCTTTGTGAATTAATAATATGATGTTGGACAACTACAGATGACTTCTTGTTAATTAGAATTTCAGATGCGTGCTATGATGCATCAGAACTTTCTCTATTTTCTGCTAATAGGACACACCGAGTGAATAGCAAAATGTTTTTCAAGAGCAGGGAAAGAAAATGATCTCCTGATCTAAATAAGATGTTGCCCTGAGGAAAGGCACCTAAATTCTCAATGCCTGGCTTTCAGGAAAGTTTTTCGAAATTGTGGCACTTCCCAAATTTGGAATTTTCGAGCAAGTGTTGAACTAAAGATCTGTGATGGGAAAAATCTGGTCTCTGTGGTGATAGGGAGAACATGCTGATTACACGGCTTACATAAATTTGTGGTCTTTCCTAATTGGCTGTTTTATTTAATCAGGCCAGATCTTCAAGTGTTGTAAAATAAATATAACTTTGCCATTAACCGTGGGGCAGCTGAAGCTCCACAAATTTTATTTTTATCAGATAAATATTAGAGAAGGTAAGAATACCCTTTGAAAGCATTTCTGATAGTAAGATGGCTCCTGGGGACCAACCTCACTGCTCTGGGTGTCTCATCCTAAGTGAATTTCACTATTTAGCTGGTGTTCATCCTGGCTCACCCATAGCCTTGAAAAACCGAGTCCTAATATTGGAGGTATATTTCAGGCTTCACTGTACAACAAATAATTTTACCAAAAAATTTGATTCTCAATTTTAGTTTTATCTTGTCTTCTTTTTTTGTTCATAATTCTAACCTTGGCCTTACTGCATAGACATAAGAGTCTATTCCAGCGAACTTTTCAGAAACAGGGGGAAAAAAAATAAAAAAGGTCATCCTGGTGCAAGCTGTTTTTCAAGATTCTCTCCCAAAATGTGAAGTAAAGGCCAAATTTACTGTCAATGGAAATGAAGTTTGTTCTGTTGAGGCAAACAGCTGAGCTCATGTCTGCCCACTGAGCCTCAGAACCAGCTGAAGCTGAATTATGATTTCGATGAGTTTTTGCTGTCTTATATAAGAGTGCCCTTACAGTGAGTTGACTAACTTGTCTCTAATATCAAACAGACTCATGTTCAAAAGCTGCACGAGGGAAGGTGATAGAATTATTCCAAGTGATATTTTGTCCTGTGATGATGGAGGTAGTGCTGGTATCCACCAGCTCAACCCTCTCCCAGTGTCAGTTCTGGCTCTGTGTATGGCTGGAAGTGCTTTTGCTTAAGGGTTACCTTCCACTGATTTCTATCAGTTGGAAATCATGATAAATTTATAGCAACTGAACTGTCTGTTCATTTCCCAAGTGAAAAAGATGGCATATTAAAGGGCTTCCAAAGCACACACATATTTCTTGTTGGTTATCAACAGGAAATGACACTTTGCATTTTTATCTGAGACACAAATGGAAATGCCTTACTCAGTACTAGAAAGGAAAATAATACAGACAACTCAGAAATGTATATAGTTTGCATAGTTTCATAAGGCTTTACAAGAATAATATCTTATAACATTATTCCTGGACATTTAACATGTTCTTCCTTTTGCTGTTGGATGCACAAACAATGGGCAAAATAACATGGGAGGGGGGCTGAAGCAAAATCTGGAGGAAGGCATCATTAGATGCACCTCTCACTGAGCTCGCAGTGCAAGAAAGCAGCACTTGCTGAAGTTTGCTTTGCCTTTTTGCTAAATCCTTTAGGGAAAGGAGGATATGCTCAGAAAACAGAAGTTTGAAGAACAGGGCTGAAGAAATGTGAGATAGATAGATAGATAGATAGATAGATAGATAGATAGATAGATAGATAGTACCTGTGATCACTGACTGGTGACAGGTTCCTTCCAGTACCTAAAGGGCTACAAGAGAGCTGGAGAGGGACTTTGGATGGGGTCATGGAGTGACAGAACAAGGGGGAATGGCTTCACACGGAGCTCTTTGGTATCATTTCAGGGCATCAGATAGGACAGTGTGGTGCAAAGTGTAACTGTGAATCTCTCTCTCTAGCAACACACAGAGAGGAAGGTGTTAAAATTCAATGGTTTGAGTGTCTAATCTTACTAAATAATGTTTTACTTGTACAAATTTCTCATGAAAGCTGTAGCTTGTCTACACAGATAAGTCCATTTTCATTTTATTCAAAGTCCCAGTGAGTTTTAAAGACACCAAGGCAAAACCTTGGACTTCAGGCTGGACAAGTGCCAGAAAAAGGACCAAGAGACCTCAGATTCAGGTATTGCTGTAAAAATCCCGCTGCTGGGTCTCAGCTGGACAAATTCTGACCCCATGCCCAGTTGAGGAAGTTGGATGCTCTAACCCCATGCTGTGACAAATCCCAAGTGTGTGAGAAGAGAACAGAAATCTCAAGTTTGCGATGTTTTAAAAAAGCCCGAGGCTGATGAGAAAATTAGCTTTGACATTCTGAATTCATGCTGGAAATGTGTAAGGGAAAAATGGGCTGATTATTATTAATAATCAGTAGCAGAAGTCAAATGTCTGAAGGACTATTTGAACTGCAATGATACCCTCTTGAAAGTTTGAAATGAACTCTTCATGAAAAGTTTAAAACTCAGGGTATTTGTTCATGAGCAATTCTTTAATGTCTGATTAGGGGAAAGTGTAGAACAGATGTTTTTCCCTGTTGTCATAGATAGCTAACTTTTGTCTCTTTCTTTAAAATGTAAAATATGCATCACAGTTTGGAAAACATTCACAAACGATTACTTCATACTGAGAGCTGGAGCTGCCTTCCAGAGGGATACATTAGAGTCTGGTCAGATGCAACTGCCTGCAACTACTATTTCCTTTTTAAAAAAGTTTTGCCATCTTGATAAACTTTCATTATCAACTCGGCCCAACTTGGGATATAGCCAGGAATTTCTCCTTTAAGGATATATAGAGCCAGATACTGAAATATTGTCAAAATGGCAATTTTCCTTTGGAGATGATGAAAGTGCTTTTGCTTACGATTATTCCCTATTTCATTCCAGCAACATTCCAACTATAATTTTAATTCTTCTGTAAAGAAAATATTTTGACAGCATAGAAGGGCATCACTGATGTTTGAAACTTGCCTTTTCTTCCCTTTTCCTCTCACACTGCTGTTTTTCAAGCCTACGTGTCTTTATTTTTTTTCAATATTGGTTAAAAAGTCCCTTTCTCAAGTGAGAGATGAGCAAAATGAGCCCAGAGGCAGGGATTCGGTGCAGCCCTCTCCCAGGTGGGAATAGACACTCCCTTGTATTCCCTCCCTTTGCCACCATTTTGTTCCAGCCCTGAAAAGCAGCAAATGGTGGTTATTGTTTCTTTGCAGGGTATGGTTTTGTACTGGATCCATGTGCAAAGTGTAAACATGTCATCAGTCCTCATTTGCTATATCCAAAAACATTCCCCATGTCCATATTTGATTTTCAAGTGCATCTGTGCACTGATTGAAACCCTCCCAACATGCTGCTACGCAAATGCAAACCCACACATTGCTGATTTGGAATCAAATGCTCTTATGCTTCCACACTTCCATTTCAAAGTTTGCCTCAGAGTTGCAGTATGTGCCCTTTTAACACATTCTTTTCCCCCTCTCACAAAGAGATCCCTGTGTTCATCGCAGGAGCCTGGTGCAGTCTTTTCCATTTTGTTCTTATTTATTCCTTGGAGCCTGCTTTTATTTTCACAGCTTATTTATCCTTTGTTTACAGCCCACATGTTCTCTTAACCAACAAAACCAATATTTAAACAAAGGAAGTAAAATGCTGAGTTATAATACAGGAATTTGCTATGGATAGAAAGTTGGATTGCAAATAGCAATGCATTTTGCCATTAATGTGCTGCTTCAAAAAGGAGAGAGAAAAAGCTTATTGAGTTGCAAATTTTCTGAAAAAGATGAATCTCTTATAAACTATGATGGAACATTTTCCTTTTAACACCCATCAGACTCCTCGTCCCAAAAAAAAAAAGAAGGGGGGGGAGAGGAAGAGAAAAGTGCCAAAATGTGTAATTTTAAAGCAAGTTTTGTTGCACCTAATTATTTTTTCCATCCCTCCTGATATACGGGAGTTACCTTAACTGCAGAGCTCTGTAGTACCCTTTGCCTGTCATTTTTAATCAGGTTGTTTTAGGTAATTTTTGTTATGCCCCTCATTACTGAATTGTTTATCAATAGGTGCACCAAGTGTCACTAGCTTTTCTCATCAAGCCAGGTCTGACAAAGAGCTGCAGTGCATGGGAAAGAGGCAGCTAGGTGAAACTAATGCCATAGATGTTTGATTCATTAGGAGCTTATTGTTAACGGGGATGTCTGATTGTAAAGGCTCAGTCAAGCAAAAGAGTGCAGAGTAATCAGTCGGATTTATAGTTTGCAGGGCTCAAAAAAAAAAAAAAAAAAAAAAAAAAAAAAAGAGAAAAAAAATCAACATAAACCTTTGGATATAGCAGAAACAGAAAAATCCCCTTTGGGCAGCCCTAACCTGAGACCAGCCAAATAAGGTCATGCTACATGAAGGTTGCCTGTTAGGTGATGGGAGATATAGGAGGATTACAGCCATATGGCATGGCCTATCATACCTTCTGACTTAAGATAACAAAGCCAAGCTTTGTGCTTAGCTGTTTTTGACTGACATCATCAATTTTATTTTATGTTGGTCACCTCCGGTAACAGGAAAAAATGGCCTAGGGTTGATAACACATGCCTGTTTTTTTTAGTATTAAGATGCCTTACAGCCAGTTTTGCACTGTAAAAAATTTCAAAGAATTAGTAACTTGTTCTTCTATCAACCATCCTCCAGCAACTGTCAGCTCCCCCCTCCCTTGTTTTCGGTTTGTACCTTGCAAATGAGAGACAGCCTTATTCAGAACCAGATGTAAGGCTCCTAGAGAATGAGCGTAAGCTGTTGTACTTTAAGCCTAATGGGAAGTTTTATATGCAAGGGCCTTGAACTGATTAGTATAATTCCCTCTTTAATACAGCTGTCCCTCCAGATTAAGGTAAACCAAATGTTGCAATCAGAGATTAGTGTACCTTGCCAGTTATTAACATCCCCGGTTGCTCGCCGAGCACGTCAGGCACTAATGCTGTGTATTTATTTGCCACTTCCATGCTGTAACTTGAACTTCTGCACCTGTCCAAGCATTCCAGGGAAGAGAGGGGTATTATTGGGAAGCAAAAGTTTTATACCTGTTCCACCTGTTTGGTTTTGTCACCGCCTGAGATTTTCTTTTTTTCCTGCCAAGATTGCCAGGTGGTTTAATCCATTCCTCGGCCGGGTTTATGAAGCAAGACTTTGTCTGCTGAACTGCATTTGTTGCCCCTCATCTGCTTTCCCCTTATTGAATGTGTGCTACTCACCTAAACCGCCTCTTTATTTATTTATTTACTTACTTTCTTTGCCTTCCCCTGGCTTTTTTTAATTTTTTTTTTTTTAATTTTTGCAGAGGCTCTCTGGCTGCTCTTTGTGTGCCGAGGATGCGGCTCCGGGCGGGGAGAGGCAGCACCCGCTCCCGCTGTGCTCGCATCAGCCCGCGGTGCCTCTTGCCCAAGGTGGGTCACGCAGTTGTCTTCTTGCATTTGGCAGGATATCCTGTCCACCAGCAACACAGATGTCAAGGGGGACAATGTCCGGGTTATCGAGGCAAGATCTTTGCCTCCCCCCACACCTGATCAGATTTTCTAGATAAATGTACACCGTAAACAGACTTAAAAAGCTTAGTGGGGTTGAGAGTGTCTTGTGCAGCATGGAGGAAATCGATAAAGTTAGGCCGTGCTAAATAACTGCTCCTCAAATGCATTTAATTACTTTAGAAGGCTGTTAATTTGCCTACAAACATGAGAATCCTGGACAGGAAAAAAAGTGCTGCACAAGACACAGAGGAAGATGCTGCTTAAATGGGGCTTATTTCTTTTATGCAAACAATTAATTAACCCTACAGTTTAAAAATTAATAGCAGAAAGACATAGTTTGCCTTTTTTAAACCAAAAATTGAGACAAACCCCCCAACAAAATGCTTTGAAATACCTGCCCCTAGACCCTCTCGAGCACTGTGCTGTTCACAGGGAATGCCAGGCTGAATATCAGCTGTAGTTTTTGGAATATTGTTGCTTTCCAGCAAAGACCCTGTTAGGACACTTTTTTTTAAAAAATTGAATATATTCCTTATTAAATAGATAATTGACATAAGGTCAGAAAGGGCCGTTTCAGCACAGTCCCCCTAATACCAAAGTTTACCGCCGGCTGCACACTGCCTGCACGTTATGGCTTAATTGCAGATTTTTTGAAAAGACAAAAATATGTTCATATCTGAGGAATTATGTCTTGCAGCCTACTAAATATGCTAATGCAGTACTAAGCAGGGATAAAGTTCTTGCCATACCACCCAACAGTTGCGTGGGACACGCTGCCAAGTTATTGTTAATTGTAAAGCGCATGCAGGCTTTGCAATCCATCTTAATTGTCATACTTACTCCAGGTTTGGTGATAAGGCTAGATGGGCTGTTTTAAAGTGACAATGTTGACAAGGGGAAAGGGTGTGGGCTCGGGCTTGCAGTTCTGGAGGGGTTACGCGCTCTGACCTGCCGTAGGTTGATATGGACAGTCTGCAAGGGGATTTTAGTTGTCATGGGGTCCCCAGGCAGTTGAATAGAGTGACTGTCTGTCCTGCTTTTTCCTGTTAGGATCCTGACACGTGGAGCATTGATGAACTCAGCATAACGTTGAATAGGAGCTTTTTGGCAGCTGAGACACAAGGGCTAAGCTGCAGGTCAGAGATAACACTAGTGCAGATCTCCTCATGCACACAGTTAGTAGCATGCTTTCTTCCCTCCTGAGTGCAGGAAATAGCTCATGTTAAATACGTTCACTTTTCAGTTTTCCTTTCTTCTAAAACGCAGCTTGACAGATTGGGCTTTTCAGCTTCCCCCCCCCTCCTTATTTTTAATTTTTTTTTTTCCACCACCTCTGCTTTCTACCTCAGAAATACTCTTCAGGAAGCAGGAGTTAATCTTGGTGAGGAAACGATAAGGTGATACTTGATTTTTCAGGGGAAAGCAGAAGGATATGACTGCCCGGTAACTGCACAAAAATTTGCAGGGACGCCTTTTTTTAGGGCTTCCCTTTGCTTTTTCCTTTCTCCTCCTTAGAGCAGAGAATGGGCAGGTCTGGCTGGAGGTAGGCAAGGGGTTTAAATAGCATCGGGGGCAGGAAGGAAGTGCTGGGAAGGTACATCGATAAAAGCCGCTTCCCCGCGCTTCTCTATCAGCTCCCTGGATCAGGTGAATCGGGTCGTTCCTTTCCCAACTTTGATGCATCCTGGCTGGCACAGAAATGTGTCTTTGAAGTCGTTTTATATTTGGCCAAGTTTTTTTACGTGGTTCCCAAAGAAAGAGGGCGAGCATTGTCTCCGCTAAATGATGTCAGGGCCGGCATCCTGTGTACCGAGACAATGTTGAAGCCTCTATCTGCTCTTGGCATTGCTCTTGAGGCTGCCTGGGCTGTTTGAAGTGTTTGTGTCAGCAGGCCCTGGACCTGATGGAGATTTGGGCAGAGAGATCACTCTCACACTGCCCTTTGCCTGTGTGTGCACACACATGTGGATTGTTGGGTGGTAGCAAGCCTGAGATCATCCAACTCATCATGCAGCTGGCCATGAGTTTGATGCTGCCTGGAGCCAGAATCTTCCCCAAAGTGCGTGGGACTGCTCACATTTGGGTGTTGGGTGTTGAGGTGGAGCAGGACCTCTCCATGGGAAGAGCCTCACTGGTGATGTGGGGCTCTCCTCCCAGCAAGGTGGTGCTCAGCAGGAGCAGGGCAGAGCCAGGATGAGACCCTATTGTGCGGGCCTGTCTGCATTAGCGGATTCCTGTGCCTGTGTTTAGACTTTCCACGACTTAATTGGGCCTCTGCAGCGAACCATTTGCAGCCCAGGGGCCAAGGCTATTGTTTGTTCCTGTGGCTATCACCAAGAGCCACGCAGACAGGGAGAAGTATGGACATAAATACTGCCTTTGTTGCACTCTGGATGCTCCTTTTGCTATCCTGAACAATTTCACGCTCGCTCTTGGGTGACTTCAGCAGCTTTTCCAGTAGATATGCTTCTTTCACTTTCTTGGAGAGGTTGGAGCTGGAAGGAGGATGGCAGAATCCGTTTGCATGAAATGGCCTTGCAGGATATGGCTGTTCCCTGTTTTCTGCTTTCTGTGTAAGCAGAGGGTCTGTGGCCACACCCAGTGCCACTCAGAGCTTGGGGAACACCTCCCAGCTGCCACTGTGGGGTTTTTCCTGGGAAAGCAGAGATGGGAGCTCTGCACATATTCTTTGCTAAGCCACGAATTCATTATGAAATTTATAGGATGAGATCTATGACTCGGCTAATACTTCCACACAGCAGTTTGGCCTTTTCATTCCAGGGAGGGTTGGACAGGAGCTAAGAAGATCTGGCTTTTGTTTCCAGCTCTTCTACAACTTCCTGTATGACCTTGGGCAAGTTGCTTAATCAAACTGGCTCCAGCTTTCCTTTGTAGTAATGTTGCTTGCAAATGCTAGAAGAGTTGTGAATATGCAATGCTGATTTGGCAGGTGACGTTCAGGTACTAATTTGACGCCTTGCAGAGAAAAAGCAGCCCTGTGAAGTAAGAAAACAGAAGTCTCAGTATCTCACCTTGGCTTCAAATGCAGAATTCAATGAAACACCAACAGGAGCAAGATGCTGGCTGGTCTGAGTCAGGGTCAGTTGCACAAAATGCCAACCCTGGGCATAAATTTTGCTCTCAAAAGGAATGGGATAAGTCATGGAAAGTTATCTAAATGAAGGTCAGAGAGCATGTGTTGTGACAGCATATGAGAAATATAGGACCTGAAGATGACAGAAATATCAGGGACACAGGTATGACACAGGTATGAATGTTGGGGTTTTTCAGCCTGAAGGAGAATTGGGGAGGCCTTAGAAGCCCCTGCAGTGCCTTAAGGGGCTCCAACAGAGCTGGAGAGGGACTGGGGACAAGGGCTTGCAGTGACAGGACAAGTGGAATGGCTTCAAACTGCCAGAGAGCAGGTTTAGATGGGATACTGGGAAGAAAATCTTCCCTGTAAGGATGGTGAGACCCTGGCACAGGGTGCCCAGAGAAGCTGTGGCTGCTCCTGGATCCCTGGAAGTGTCCAAGGTTGGACAGGGCTTGGAACAACCAGGTCTAGTGGAAGGTGTCCCTGCCCATAGAAAGGTGTTAGGAGTGAGATGGTCTTTAAGGTCTCGTCCAACTCAAGTCATTCTCTGATCCCATAAATTTCCTAGTAGGAACAGACCTCTTGCTGGCCCTGCATGCAGAGGAGATGGAAGCCTGTGTTCTACATCCCCCAGGGAAAGGAGAGCTTGTCCTAGGAGTGCAGCCCATACAGTTCAGTGCTAAGCTGTCACACAGTGACAGGAGCAGATGACTCTCGGTTTGGGGGGGGCTGAGTGATTTTCTTAGAAATGCTGGAATGTGCACAACTAAAAAGTGGGAGAGCTACAGAGAGCTCACACCACCTTCATTAAAGGCACGGACATCTGAGTGCCTGAAGTTCTGATAGGACTTGTTTTTTTAAAGTGGTAAAAGTATGTTATTAAAGACTTGCATATCTAGGAGCTTGATCACAGCCTGGTTTATAGGGAGTGGTAATATCTTTATTAAGCCAACTGATATAGTTGGAGGGGGAAAAAACAGACAAGGCCTCTACAGGGCTCTTTACTGTAATTAAAATAGGCTGCTTATATCTAGTTAAATAATATGTAAACTCTTAAGGCCAAATGCTGCAGCTAGTTACTATTAGTGAGAAACTGTAAACTACAAAATCCCAAACCAGGAAGTCCCATGGAGATAAAAAAATATCTAAAGAGCAGTCAGAAATGTGCCCTATATTATTGATGCTTCAAGCGGTATTAAGTTGTGAAGGGCTGGAATGTAAACAGAGTTACAGATGTCTGATGCCGTAGGTTGAATTAGGGAAGCAGGAAATGCACTCCTTCGCTTGGGATGTTTGGAAAAAACACCTTCTGCTTGGCTTTATCTGAAACAGTTAAAGGTTTGTTTAACCTACAAAATAATTCGGAGGAGAATACACCGGGCAAAGTTGTTTCTTCTATTTATAGTGCCAAAAATAGGAGCTGTGCAAACCAGCAGAACGTGGTCCCAGTTCACAGAGAGCTGCATTTTAGAAATGACCTAATGAGAGAGGGTCACAGTGAGGGTAGGTTGTGTCACAATGGAAAAAACTACAGCTGTGCACACACATGGCTACTCGGGGTAGGCAAGTCCGATCTTAGAGAGACAAGTATTGTATGTATCTTTGTCATGTAAAGCTAATGATTATTTTCCTCCCTCGGGGTGAAGTGCAAAGGATCAGTTTTGTTTCTTAGAAGAGGGTGGGAGAACAGTCTCTTATAAACCGCTCTGGTAATCCTGATACTTTATTTCCCAACCTTGAAAGCCTACAGCCTTATCTTATCTCCCTATGGTTGTTGTTACCCTTGCCAAACTCTGCTGATGGGCTGCTAACATCGTTACATTTGCTCCTGATTTGAGTAGGCTAAGCAGAGAGCAGACATTGCCTGTTCTATGTTCTGGTGCAGGCCCTGCTCCTCTGAAATCTACCCCAAAGAGAGCAACCTGTTGCTTTGAAGGAGCAGTGCTTTTTGTTTTTTTTTTTTTGTTTTTTTTTTTTTTTGTCGGGGTTAGTTTTAGGGTTTTTTTTTGTTTGTTTGTTTGTTTTGTTTTTGTTGTTGTTGGTTTTTTGTTTGTTTGTTTTTTAGCAGCAATAAAAAGCTCAGAACCCACCTTTGTAGGTTTTGGGGGGGGAGGAATAAATTGTGGTGATGCAGGATTTGAGCTCTGCAGGGACAGGGACTCGCAGTAGGCTGATGTGCAGTAGTGGCTGGCTTGTTCCTCAGAGGCAGAATTACCCAGATGAAGGCTGGAGAGGAGCTGTTTACAAGGACATGCAGTGACAGGACAAGGGGGAATGGCTTTAAAATGACAGGGGACAGGTTTGGATTGGCTATTAGGAAGAAATTCCTCCCTGTGAGGGTGGGGAGGCCCTGGCACAGGGTGCCCAGAGCAGCTGTGGCTGCCCCTGGATCCCTGGGAGAGCCCAAGGCCAGGTTGGACAGGTCTTGGAGCAGCCTGGGACAGTGGAAGGTGTCCCTGCCATGGGAGGGGTGGGATGGGATGAACTTTAAGATCCCTTCCAGCCCAAACCATTCCATGTTTCTATGGATGATGCTCTGGGACATGATAACCTCCTCCTGCATTTATAATGAGCAGTGGTTTGCACTGGGGATTTCTGAGAATTCAAATTCTCAGCTCCTACAAGTCCTATGCTGGCAGCAGCATGGGACAGTTTGTTATGACAGACAGCCCTCACAAACCTGAAATAGTCGTTGCCCTTTTCATGGTGATTGTTGTTGGTAAACTCATATAAATGGGAAGTGCCATTTCCTTCACATTGTTTGAAGTGTATTTGTTCAAGAAATAACTGAATAACAGTTTTCCGTTTTTAAAGCAGGAGACTTTTCCCTAATGCCCTAACTCTAAATTAGTATTCTGGATATCCCAATGAGCCCAGAATAGCAGGGCAGCCAGGACAGGGTCCAGGCATTAAGGCATCCTAGGAGTTAATCTTTCTCCTAATAATTAACTTTTAATTTATTTTTTATTAGAAGTTTTGACTGTCATTTATTTCTTACTTCCATCTGAAATGCTGAGTTAGGAGAAAAAAGGGGTGTCAAGTATCTGTTTTGGGACTATTTTGTTTGGATGACACCTAGGTAACATCAGAGACACCTTTGCTGGGTGGGAGCTCTGAGGCAGAGCAGAATTACTGTGGCAACATGGGTTCCCTGAGTTTTCCTTTTTGCAGACTCATTTGAATTAGTGACTTTAAAAGAAAAGACTTCATTTCTTCTGTGTCTGCAGTATGCTTTCCTCATTTTTCCCCTTCATTCCTCAGCTTTTGCTATTTCATATGCCTGAAACAATAGTAGTGTCTCGACTGATGGTAAGGAAATAGGTGGAAGATCATTAAAATTAAATCATCCAACATAAAACAAAAAAAAAAAAAGGAAAAGAAAAAACAACCATCGAATTTGTTTTTGTGAGCAGTGCTAGTTGCCTTGCCAGTCTGAAGCTGGCACTGTGGGTTTGCTGTAATCACTGAGCTGAGAAAAAGAGGCACGGGTATGTTTGTTTGTTTGTCATCATGGAGTTGAGCAGGACTTAAGCACTTGAATGCACAACACTTTTCTCTGCTGCCTCTCTGTGCTTCTGGATCCGCATAAATTCCCCCCTTTTGATTCCTCCAATCTGTTTTTCTGACCCTTCTTAAGAATTAGGATTTATATATATATCCCATTTGAATATCAGCTTGGAAAATGTGCCTTTTAGATTTTAAAAAGGAAGTGTGATAAAAATCAATTACACCTGTGCCTTCGAGTGCTTTGCTGGAGCACTGTGTCCTAGGGAAGATGTGTGTGTGTGTGTGTCTGTTGTTTTGCTTTGGGGACATCCAAGCATCCTTCTGGCCTGTTGGTGGGTCTGTAGGAGGATGGCATCTTAGGTTTGGTGTGGTACAATGTGGCAGCTGGGCAAATGCCCAGAATCTGGATCCTGGACATGGTGCAATATGCTGTAGCATAACATATAGACCTTCGTTTTCAACATGAAGTTGTTCAAAGATTAGGAGGAAGAAAACACACATTTAAAAGCAAAAAATGTTGTAATCAAACAAGATGACACATAGCAACACCGAGGGAAAATAATTCCTTTCGTATCCCAGTCCTGACTAGTGCAGTTCATCACCAAAGCCAATAATCCTCTGTCACTGGGAGAGCAGATTCCAAAGGCCTGTGCTGTGCAGTATTTTCAGTGTAACTGGTGAAAATCAAACTGTGAGACCACAGAGCCTTCACCTCCCTTTGGGAGCAGGGACCCTGCCTTGCTGGGCTGCTCTGCTGCCCTGTGGAAGGTCACACCCCTCCTGTCACACACTGACTGCTCACCCCAGCCCTGCCTGGAAAGGCTGTGCCAGAGGCAAGGAAAGGGATGGAAAGACATGTGGTGGAAAGATGTTGTGCTCTAGCATTCCTTGGCTTGCAGATGGCAAACTCCAAACTAGAACAGGCCAGCCAGAGCAGCCAAAGGCTCTTCTCATGTCCTTTCAAAGTTGACCTTTAGGCACAGAGCTAGTGCTAATTGCTTGAACCCTACTGAGGTCTGAGGAGGTGGGTACAGCACTGAGTGGATTTCTGCTTTCCTCTTGGCTCTGCCCCTTGTTCCTTGTGACTGCAAATCATGTCCTCTGTGTGACACTTTCTTTAGTTGTGTCACACTTTGGCTGGTGAATAATTAAAAGGGAGTGTGCCACTCATTTGAGTGACCCAGCAGACAAAGGACTCATCTGTAAGGCAAGTGGCCATTTCCAAACCAAGGCATGAAGATCAGAGGATTGTTAAGGTTGGAAGACACCTCTAAGATCATCAAGTCCCACAGTTAACCCAGCACCACTGTGTTCATCATAGATCCATATCCTCTTGCACTACATCCACACACCTCTGGAGCCCTTCCAGGGATGGTGATTCCATCATTTCCCTGGGCAGTCTGCTCCAGTGCCTGACTAATCACTTTCTGGATCTGCCCATGCTTCAGTCACAGTCAGGGGCTTTCCCCTGCCTTGCTTTCCAGCTGACCCTTCTGGAGGAAGGAGAAAGTCTTGAGCTGTGTCACCTCCCCCAGCAGCAGAGACTGGCACAGCTCACTGGCAGTGCTGCTTTGTCATGGTTCCTGCCAGCAGCAGTGGTGAGGGTGGGCTGGGAGCCCCACTCACCATGGCCTTTCCATACTCTTGATGCTCTGGAGTTCAGGCTGCGTGGGAGTTTTGCCTGATCTGGTAGGTATGCAGTCAACATAATGTTCCAGCAATGCTTACACACTTGAAACAGAACTGCTTTGTGCTGGAAACAGGCGAGTTCCAGCAGTAGGGAGCCTCCAACACTCTTGTACCTCATATTTCTTATTTACAACCCTGATGTTTTCTCTTCTTGGTAACTTGAATAGGGCTTGGAGTAACCTGGTCTAGTGCAATGTGAGGCAATCTTTGAGGTCCCTTCAAACCCATTCTGGGATCCTGTGATTCCATCAACTTGGCCTTCCCACCTTCTGCACACCATGCACAGACTGTCACCAGGTTTCCCTTCCCTGGAACTGACTGAGGTGCTGGTCAGACCCCACAGTTCCTTAGGATGACACAGGCAGTCTGATCTCTGGGGAAACTCTCCAGAACGACCCACCTCGCTTGACTTTATCCCTTGACACCTCTGTGAGTCAGCACAGTGGTGATAGATTCTGCCAGACGCTTCCCTAGAAGAGTCGTCCTGACCCAGAGGTTTTGGTAGTCATCTCTGACAGAGACCTCAGCCAGCTTTCTTTGGGGCAGTCCTGTGGAGATTGCAGATGAGCCAGGATGAAGCACTTGCTTTCACAGCAGCTCTCTCACTGCTAATGCTTATTGCGTCTGGGGTGTCTCAGGCCATGGTGATTTCATGCTCTCATTTCCATACTCAGGGTTTGCATCTGAGTACGCTGCCCCTCCAACTGTTTGCAAGGATGTGGGTGTCTGGTGTTCCCTCTATCAGCCCCTTGCACCTTCGGTTTGCAGCCAAGCCAGTCATCCTTATTAATAGAAGGCTGGATTTCTGTGGTGAGACGTTGAGGTTGGTGTCACAGGGTGCAGCTCGGCGATAAGGACGTGCGTCTGCTGCCTTGGAGCACTGGCTGTGAAAGCTCCAACCAAGCCCAGCCTGGACATGTGAAAATGTCCCTGTAGGACTCACCCTTCCAGGCTCCTCCTAGGTCAAGGGGTGCACCTGGCTTGAGAGGGCAGGTTGGTGTGGGAGGCTCTCAGGGCTGCAGCTGTCCAGGGTTGGCCAGAAGGAAGGGAAGACAGGCAAATTTTTGAGGTGCAGGAGTCTCCTTTTAACCACCCAACAGCATCCTGGCCAGCCCCACCATCTCCTGCCAGCTCCGGAGATAAGCCCAGAGCGGGTCAGACCTAAGGATCACCGTGCCCCATCTCTGGCCACAGTAAACTGCAAGTGTCTGGGGTGATGCAGAGGATCAGGAGATGCAGATAGTGACTTTTCCCAGTGCTCATGGTTTGCAGTAACTGTTTCCTTGTGTGTTTGGTGTGGTGTGAGACCTACAGCCCCAAAGTGTCCTTGCAGACTTTTAACAGAGATGTCTCCAAGGAGCAGGCCAGGGTCATGCGCTGTCCTTGTGTTTTGTTCTTGAGATGGACAGATGGACCAAAGTATTTGAGTTTATTGTTTCATGACACTGGTGGGGAAAGAGAGGGAAAAATACAAAACACCAACCCTACAGAGAAGTTCCTGTGTCAGGACTGTCTCTAACCAATGCAGGAGGAATCATTATTGCTGGCCCATTTATTATCTTGTTTTCAGAGGCCTTTCTAAAACTACCCATGAGCATGAATAATTATATCAACAGTTAAAATTATTAACACACCATTAATAAATATGAATAATCATATCAAAGGTTAAAATTATTAACAGTTGGTGTTTTTTTTGCTCTTGTTTTCCTTAGATTTTGCCTCCCTCCTGCTGCAAGGCAACCATCCCAGCCGGAAACCTCTGCTTTTAAAGAAGGGCTTGCTGAGGAGAAAGGAGTGGGTTTCCTAAGCCACGGGATCAAAGCAAAACCTCCCAGCCCTGCCAGCACACAGGTTTCCTCCCTCTCCCAGGTTCCCAGCTCATGTCCCGGCTGGGTGTCCAGCTCAGCCTCCCCCATGGATGCCATGAGTGCTCTCAGCTACCTCAGGATCACCTTTTTATTATTATTATTATTATTTTTTTTGTAATTTAAAAATAATTTGGTGTCTCTCCAGCTGAGCTATCTGCTGCTGCTGCAGAATATGCTGTGTGTCGGACTCCCACAGCCCAAAGCCTCTGTTTCCTTTCTGCCAGTACCTTGGTATCTGCCTTGCTCAGGAGCCTGCTGATGAAGATTTCCTGTTTGTTTTGAGTCACTGCTGGAGTGATAAATATACTTCGTCTCTCTCCTCCGAGAGGAAAGAAACCAGCTGCCCCGAACTAAAGGGAAAAATATGTCGAAATTCCACCAAAGGGCCCTGTTATCATGAGGCTTCCCTGGAAGGATGAAGCAGGGTAACATGAGCTACGACAAAGGCGCGATTTCCTTACTCAGAATGTTCCCTTTCGCCTTTCACCATCTGCCTTTGCTCCGTAACTTTAATTTTTAAAACAGGTTAGGACTAAATAAATAAATTCAACCCCCCCCCCCCCCCCCCCCATAAACTTACACAGTGGAGTAATGCTTGGCTGGATAAACAAACAATTATACTTGTGGTTTCTTGATCTGACCACAAGCTTTAAATGCTGTATTTTTGCATGAACCTAAATGCTTCTGGATAAACAATTGTGTTTATATTGTCAGGAGTATCCAGTGTGGTGTTGTGTAATTTCTATGTGCGATTACTGGGATATAGGATAAATTCCAAAAGAAAGGAAAGGAAGATTAGATTATTAAGTCATTTTTAATAAAAACAGCATAGTTTGGAATCGCTTATAGCTTAATTTGTAATTTTAAAAGAATGCAGTGCTGGCTTTTAAGTTTCTACAATTATCTTTTCATCTCTTTTTATGCTTTTCTTTACTAGGGATGGGGCCCAACCCAAACCCCTGGATCTAAACCCAAGATCCAGGTTCAGATCTGAGTTCAGAGCTCCAACATCATTCCCAAAGATGCGGAGTCAGGCCAGCGAGCTCCTGCTCAGGCTGCATTTGAATTTTGCAGCCAGGTTCAAGCAGTGTTTGATTCTCAGGAGCCACATGTGGGGCAAGTGGTGGTGGCCTTGGGGCCTTGAGGCGCCTCCAGCCCTGCAGAGCAGCCAGGTGGGGTGGCAGGGGTCGCAAAAGTGCTGTAGGTCAGTGATACAAGAAAATGCTCATTAAAAATATCTTGGGGGCAGCTTTGGTCCGGTTCGAACCTACCCAAGGCAAGCACAACCTCTTGCCATGGCTTAGAGGAATGTGCATTTCCAAAGAGGATTTGGAGTTTTTTTGGATAAAAATTCTTCCAAAGGCACTGGGTTCAGCCTCATAAAAAAAGGCACAGGGCTAAGTTTTGCTTTTGATAGGTGTTTGAGCTGCTGCTTAGGGAAAAAAAGAGGTGGTTTTCCTCCAATTTTTCTACACTTTTTGCTGTATTTCTCTTTCTTTTTTTTTTTTTTTTTATGTAGATGCCTTAAGCATTGCCAAACAATATGTGCTTTTCTCTACTCACCAGAACATTCCCACTCCAACAGGCTAACCCAGCTCTCCTTTTTATCACTGAGTGAAATCACATGGAACAAAAATAATTATATTTAAGCAGTTTGAAGTGCACTTTTTTTTCCTGTGGTTTACCTTTACCATCTCCTAGTAAAATATAATTTCGTCTTTCACAGCAGATGAAAAAAGACCATTATAACTTTAAAGCATGAGATTATAAAAGACTGCAGCTAGTTTAGCTCTCACAGTTAGAAGTTAATTCTAAGTCACTGGAATTGAAAACATCAGTTTGCAACATTTACTGGCTTGCTATAAAAATGTATTCCCCTGTGTTATGTTAAACATGAGAAACTACACCTCGGTGTGTCCATTATTTATATATTTATTCATATCTTGCTGCTTTTGATTCAGCTGTGTAACTGTATGCAAAACAGATAATTACTGGGGAACAGAATAATTTGTATTTTGAGGGGAATAAATACCCTGAAGGATTTGCTTTTGGGGAAAGAACACACTGCAAAGAAATTACATAGATTTTTGAAACAGATACAAAAACAAAACGGAGCAAACAAAACAAAAAGGTGAGGAAATACAGGCCCAGCAGCTTTGACCTTACCGTGTTTGTGGTGGGGGAAATAATTTTCCTTTCTCAGCACCCAAATCCACCTTGGAAAATTGAATGTGAGGCCCATTATTTGACATGGTTATGTGTAAAACAGGGTTTAATGGCAACTCTACCCAAATATCAGAATGATGCTGAGGGGCTGGCTGATCTCCATCGAGTGGTGAGATTAGGACCAACACATTCTTCCCCGTGAAAAGGGGCTGCTTAAGAAATACCTGCACCAAATTTGCTTCTCCCACAGCAATTATTTTGAGTAAAATGCCATTTTCCTGTCCCTTTTCAGCCCACGGGGTCCCTCGTGTTCACCACCCTGTGATGCCATCAGTGGCAAGGGAGCAGCTCTGGATAGGCTTCCACACAGGTAAGCACTACAGATCTCCCTCCTGCAGCTTTTTTCTCTGATTTAGCACTGGACAATGGAAGAGAGATGCTGAAGACATTAATTTCAACATTTCCAGTAACAGAATTACTACTGGAAACGTAGCTGAATAGCAGCATCACTGCTCACCTCCCTCTGATTTATTCAGCGCCAGCGTTTGCCTGCTCCACTTCTGTTTGCAGGCATTCTGGTGGGAAACAAGAGTTTCCCAAAGTTTCCTACAAGTGAGGGTTTTATAAGCAAGTCCATGCCAAAAATGGTTGTCTGGTCATCTTAAAATGACTCAAACAGCTTTGAAACCTGGGTGGATCAAAGGGATATCAAAGCTGCTCTGTGGAGCATCGGTAGGGTCCATCTGCAAGGCCAGGTTGGACAGGGCTTGAAGCAACCTGGTCTAGTGGAAGATGTCCTTGCCCCATGGTGGGGGGTGGAATAATATGGTCTTTAAGGTCTCTTCCAACCCAAACCATGCTGAGATTTTATGATTCTATGATCTGCCAACATTCTGACGGTGCCTCTGAGCGTCTCCTGGGACCCAAATGAGCAGCTCATGTTTGGCTGTGGAAGGGAAATTTCTCACACACTCGGGGTAAGTACACAGTGCACCTGGCTGTTTATCTCAGCTATTTGGAAGGTCTTTTTGCTGTAGTTGTGTCCTGGTCTCTGGCACAGGCACCCCACAACAACTCGGAGAGGCTGCACCCTGGGCATTAGGCACAAGGAGGGCAAAGTGACACAAAGAGGCACATGGCAGGATGTGGGGTGACCCCCAATTTTCCAAATCCTTGGTTAGAATAGGAGATGGTTTCTGTGTTACTCTGCCTCCTGGGACTGTGCCTTTCCACCAAGAAAAAAAAAGTTTAATATGAAGACGCTCTGCAAACAAATATAGTCATGGGTAGCAGCGCACGAAAAGCAGTTTAACACTGTGCTAAAGAAAATCAAAGTGAAAAATCTCGGTCTTAAAATCGCAGCCTTAACACTTCCACCAGGACTGATCATAAGTTTCTTTTTCTCTTTTTTTTTTTCCTCTTTCCTTTTGGTGGAGAAGTTTTCGAAGGTATTTTTCAAACTTTCCAGTTTAGCAATGTGTTGGCTCAAATTGAAAAGAGAACTAGGCACTGGGTCACAGGCAGAATTAGGTTTGTGCTGGTGGTGGGGGCAGGTTGCTGACACAGCTACAATCAGACAAAACATTCAAAACTTCTGGCTTTGTACTTCTCAAATGCCTCTTTTAGAAAATCGCTTAAGTTGTTATTAACATCCACCACCCACCTTCCCTTTCTGGTCCTGACATTGTGTAATAATAGATAATGTTGACATATGTTCCCTGCTGGTCAGAAATACTATACTTCTGTGAAAGGTAACATTTTCAAGCAATGACAAAATGTATTTTACTTGGACAGAACATTAGTTATTGGACTAATCTCCCAATGTGGGATGTGGGGTAAAAGTTTTAACATTTTAGTTGTGGGAGAAAGTTTGTTGGGACAGTAAAAGCATCAGTATGGGGTGTGTTTAGTTTTCTCCATTTCTAGAGGTACTGGCTTGGTATCAAACTCTTGCGTCCGTAAGAATTTAAAAGAAACATTTGCAGTATGTATGAGGAACAGCTGTCTGTGTACTCCCAGCAACTTTTCAAAATGACTATTTGGACATTTTTTCCCTTGGAAGGATTAGAAAGCTAAGGAATATGTGTGTGTGTATGTGTGTGTGTGTGTGTGTGTGTCCCCCACAAGCTCTGAAAATAATTTTTTATTTTACTGGATCAATTTTGAAATATTGAGTAATTGTAAAAAGAGCTGCATTTTTTGTTTCTATTTCCCACTAAACAAAGCTGTCTGAAAATAGAAAAAGAGGAAGAGACAGCAAAATCTTCCAAACAAATATGTTGTGAAAAAACTACTTTTGAAAGTAATCTAGGGTGAGATTCTATAAAAGCCTGTCTGCTTTGCATGTTACCCAGCTCAGCACAAGACAGCACAAGCCTGGGGAAATCGGGTTTTATTTTAGGTCTTGCATGGATCTCTGTGCTGGGGAAGCTGGAAATCAATTCCTTTATTGAATCTGGTCTTTTTACATGCTACAACAGGATCCAGAAATAATCATGGGGAGTCTTGTCATGTGGCACATAAACATCTCTGGCAGTGGGCTCCCTAGGATTTTTTTCTCCCCTGCACTACGAAGCAGGCTGATGAGAAATGTGGCTTTTCCTGCAAAATCAGGGAAGTTTTAGGGAGCAGCCCTCTGTCCAGCATCTATCCACTGCCTCCCAGGCTCTGACACACCAGTCTGTGGGGAGCAGGAGCTTTAATCTGCTCAGCCCTTGCCCCAGGCCATGAGCGCTGGCCCTGGGGACAGCCCAGGGCCTCCCAGCAAACCCTTCTCATTTGGGAAGCGAGGTGCTGCCGTGTGGGTCTGGGATGGGATGTCCCACGGAGCAGCTCCCCCGCCAGCTCCCCATCCATCTTCCTTCACCCATCAGGAGCATCCTGTTTGTTTTCAAATTCTCCCTGCGTGTCTGTCGGGCTGCCTTGGGCTGGCTCTGTTCTCAGTTACACCCATTGATGTCAGTGGGGTTGCGTTGGTGGAATCAGGAGAAGAATTTGGCTCCTTGTCGTTTTATTCTCCCTCTCCTCAGTGTTTTTTTTTTTTTTTTTTTTTTTTTTTTTGACACTGCCGAGGCTGAGCCCAGCCTGCTGCCTGGCTTGTCCCGGGCTCCTGCCGCCGCTGGGGTGAGAGCTTCTCCTCTGCAGCTCCTGCTGCTTGGCACGGCTTCGCTGCTTCGGATCCAATCTCGGCTCAAAACATATCTGTTCTGCTTTCTGCTTCCTCCCTCCCTCTCTGCTCGCTGTAAAGCATTTTATTATCCAGACTTTACGGAAGGCTCTGTACAAAAGAGCAATGAAGTTGTGAGGTTATTTGTTTTGGTGCGGCCGATCCAATAGTATAAGCTACTTCCCTCCTTTAATCTCCCCCTCTTTAGATAGCACATAGGCTTTTATGTCCATTAATTGTCAGAAATAAATGCTTCTTTAGCTATTACTTCCTGAAACAGAGCAGCGATCTCCCTTACATACAGCTGTTTATATTATGCATAGACCAGCCCTGTCATAAGAATACATCGTAAGTTTTTGTGAGACCTTGCACTCGCATTTAATGTAATTTCCAGTTTAACTTTCACTTTTCCAAAGTATCCAGTGGGCTACTGAGCAGCAATGCCTGCTGCCCCTCGGCTGCCATGGCTCAGGAACAGCCCCTGCAGAAGCCAGCAGGCATCAGAAGAAATAGAAGAGGGATAGGATATAGTGGGCAAGGTTAGTGGGGTTTCACATTGCTGCTTTAGGACCTAATCATTATTAATTATTCGCTTAGTAGTAGAGACTTCATGTCCCAGCTGAGATTAAGACCAAATGGTGCCAGATGTAGTGCAAACACCTATTAAGTCATTGTCCCTTTATCAAACAATTTACGGTCTAAATAGACAAGACAGAGAAAAGATGGGAGATGAACAAAGAGGTGTCAGCACCGGAGACAGGAAATTGGAGGAACAGGGGCATTAGGGATAGGGAGGGAAATGAAGGCCAGAATGTAATTTCTGGAGATAATCAGAGAAAGACCCACAACTGGGGTAAAAGCAGAGACACACTCCTCTGGAAAGCCACTGACATTTTCAGCCACAGCTGAAAATGGTCCTGCTCATCACCACTGCTGGCAGGGCTCGGTGGGAAGGAAGAGGTGGTGGAGATGCACATTGCCCACTTCCACCAGCACAACCTGAGATCCAGCACTGCTCACAGGGCACTTCTGAACTAACCCAGAGGGTATTTCTGAGCAGGGCTTGGGATGTTCCCTGCAGCCTCTTCTGCAGGATGGTGGCAAGGAGTGCACAAGTTTGGTGCTAGGAGAAATCCCCTTAACCCCTTAAAGATTGCTTCTCTCCTTCCTGGTACCTTTCCCATGCCCCTTGGTGTGTGAGCACCACCAGCCCAGGCTCTCACACTCACTGACATCTACTTGCTCCTACTTGCACAATTTAATTTGCACCACCTTACAAATCACCTCTGGATTTGGCCCCCAGTTCAATTCACCTCTTACAAACAGACCCATGTGTTTGGCTAGAAATGGTCTGCCCGCTTGGGTTTGTCACTTTGAGAGGGCTGCTTTGATTTGTGTCCGTTTTTAAGTTTAGCTCTGTGCAGCAGCAAAGAGCTGACAACTTTTCTAAAGTTCCTTAAATTCTCAAAATGCTCTACAAATGTTAACTCTCTGGCAACAAAGTCTTTGGGACACTTAGCTTGTGTCTTCATGAATAACTTTTGGAAAGGGTTGTGACATACTTGTACCGTTATTTTGTATGGCAATTGAAGGAAAAAAAATCTTGGAAGGACGTTTGTTTTTATTTTCCTTCTTCTGACCACTCTGTTTGGAAGAACTGCCAAGTTTGACTCTAAATTTGCAAGTGTAGTAACTTTTTTTTCCTTTGAAACTTGGGTCTATAATGTCTGAAACAGCTTTTGGTTGAAAGCAGTTGTTACGTTCCTGACTCTTGTGATCAATCGAAATCAATTTCATACAGAAGGTTAACAGAGAAGGTCCAAACAAATGAATCCATGTGCATTTATCTGACAGTATTTCATATACAAATAACGAAAGCAGTACATTATCAATTCTCCGTAGTAAGAAGTATTCTTCATGTTTTTGTAAAAAGTACTTAAGAGCCGACTTTGAAGAAAGACTTTGAAAACTTGCCAAACCTTCTTTGTATTTTGAAAGTCCACATCAAGAAAGTAGTAAATAGTCATTGAGCATAGGAAAAAGGAAACTATTAGCATTGTTTTCTTTGAAAGATAAAAAGAAAAATGCAGTGCAAAACTTCATAATCTCTGAAATGTGTATTTGTTATTTGAATCAATTTAAAACAATTGTCACTGTTAAGTTCATGTTAGCCTGCCTACTGAACTGTATAAAATGGTTCTGTATCTGCTGGTTTCATGTATGTGAGTTCCCCCCTTTCCTCATCTCCTTCTAGTTTTATAGGCTTAAGCATTTCCATTTAACTGCAGAGTTAGAATTTATATGAAGGCTCTGCTTAAAGAATCCAACTTCAGCTCCCCAACCCTCCTCAGAATTTTTAAACCTGTTTTCATTTCTCTAATGTAAGAAAGGATATTTATCCTTGATTTCTATAAAGCAATAGTTCTTTAGCTTTTCCCTTTCTGGGGCCTCATTGTCATTGTGCAGCAGTTCATTGTAATGTGTTCAGTTAAAATATCCTCCTATTTTTTTTGTTGTTGTTGTTTTTATTTTCAGAAGTAAATAGCTCCTGGGCCAGGCTTTCTCTTATTGTTAGTGTGATTTGGTGCAGCATCATTTTAAAATTGCTGCTTGTCACCAGGAAATATGAGACCAGGTGGTTTCCATAGGCTGAAAAAAAAAAGAGAGAGGATCATGTCAGAGCAAGCTTAACCACAAGTGGGGATGGGAGTATGTGCAGCCTCACACAATATTCCACCTTTGAACAGGTGCATCACATACTTGCACCGAACACGAGAACCTTGGTATTATTTAATGATGTGTAATCAAGGAGCCAACTTGCCTTTTACCACCACTAATGCAGGTTGTACTTATGCATATATTAATTGCAAAGCCATTAAGCTGTCCCATGTGTGAGGTAGTGCTAGGAGGAAATGCCTGTTCACTTCATCTTTCGTAAGTTCAGCACACGTTGGGCTAAAAGGGGATCTAAGCCGCGTGTAACCTGCGAGAAACAGAAGTGGAAGTTGGTACATGGAGAAACGTATGTGTGCCATGTAGAAATGGGAGATTTCCCCCTGTTTGCCCTAGAGATGGCTGTGGGTTTTAAAAGGGTCACAGCTGAGGCCTTGCACGGCTGTGTGGGCATATTGGGGTGTTTGGTGGACAACTACAAACGCTGACCTTTTAAGAGGGATCGTGTCTTTATATAGAAAACGTATATTTGTGGATGAGATAAAGGTAGGATTACAGTAAGGATTTTTTGGGCAGGAGTTTCTGTGATTGTATTTCTTAAGAAGATAGTTGATGGATTAAACGATCATCTGAGATTTTCAGAGTTTGTAAAGACTTTCAGATTTACCAATTCATCATCTCTTGTCTCCATCTAATTATTACAAATCTGTTGCCTCTAAATATTTGTTGCTGCTGGATATTGACTCATGTCCTGCCCTAGCTTTGCTCAAAGTATCTATCCCATTTTACAATAAACAATCAGGAAAACATAAAATAGATTAAACTGTGATAAATGCTAAATGCAGGAAAAAATCCTGCTGAAGAGTAGGAGAATTTTTCATGCTTCTCTGCCTCCATTTTTTCATTGATGAAATGGACCTATTCACATTCACTTCTCTCATGACTTTTTCTTCTGTAACAAATAGTCTGAGCTTGGACCTGCTCATGTCCCTTCCCCTTGCAGGGAGATGATCACTGAAGTATAGTGGGACAGGGTTTTATTCTGGCCCTGCACAGGACACACCCAATAATCCCATCCTGTGTCTGAGAGCATTGACCAAAGGAAAGAGAGAAATTTTAGAGGTTTTATTTTTCTAATAACCAGCATCAAGCAGGCAGCCCCCCAGCAGATGGAGAGGAATGTCACATTTGTCCTCATGCCTAGAAGAGCAATGCAAATGACTATTCAGTATTTAAATTATCATTATTTTTTTTCCCTTCATGCTAAAAAGGTCTTTTTTTAAGAGTGTTTCCCATGCTCTCATTTGGATTGTGACTCTAGGATTTATCTGATAGCTGATTAAATGCTTTTTTTTTTTGTGTGTGTGTGGATGCTCTGATCTTTAGCAAGCAGCATGTAGCTTAAAAGACACATATTTAGAATTTTCTGGGTATTTGACTAATTTCAATAAGGCCAGGTCTTCATCACAAGTCTGTTAGCATTGCCACAGCTTTATGAGCTGGATAGGAGCAGTTTGGATGTTCATACAAACCAATAAAAGAAAAAATTACTTGCTTTTTTTTTTAGCAATGGCACTCTTCCATTTCTACATTCCTGGTAAAAAAAGTCTATAAGCAGTTCTTTTAGGGATGACTTTTGGTCTAGTTGCTATTTAGTGATAATATCAAATGCTTTTTATTCTTCCAAAATGCTAATTTAATGCTGCATTATTCTACCAGTACTATCCCTGCAATGAAGCAGAATCTCATCAGGTTAAACCTTTCGTCAAAGGGAAAGGCAGAGGGATAAACTCTCCTCTGGGTGATGAGCTAGACAATCCATTGGCCTCAAAGAAATTGGGATTTACAGTGGTGTAATCAAACCCAGAATTTCTCACATGGATTTTCTATAGAGTTTTGCTAATTCTTGAGACATGGAACTGTAATAATCCTCCTGTTCCCAAGGTCTCTCCAACTACAGTCCTAGTGGCACTCATGTTACACGGGATTGAGGAGGTAAGGTTTGCATTGCCCATGTGGAAGTTCTAGGATAACTGCAGCTGGAATGAGCAGAGAAATGCTCATTAATGCATAAACTACTGTAACTATGCTGTGTGCTGCCTAGAAACTTCATGCCTGCATTTTTAAGGAGAAGCCCAAGTTATTCAGCAAAAATATCCTTGTCAGTGCTTTGCTTTGGTTTGCAGTTGCAAAAAAGTGCTTTTTTCAAAATTCAGTGTAGACAAAACCTGTTGGGGCTCCATGACTTTGGGAAAAGGAGATGTGTCTAAGTCATTGGTGGGGTGCCACTGCGTGGTGCATCCAGCCACCATCCTGGGCATCCACCAAATTTTGGGATGAGAGCATCTCGCTGCCGGCCCCCACCCTACCCCGCAGCCTCTGGGACATTCCTACAGCCTCTTTCCAGAGAAATCCCACGCCGGCAGGGTGACTCACATCAGAAGACATTCCAGAAAGAAGAATAATTATGCCGTTGCTGGAATTGATGTAATGGTGTTTTTCAGGATGCTTTAATAGACATGAGTGATGTTTTGGCAGGCAATCGAAATAACCCTGGATATCTGATTGCATTACTGACTGCTACCAAGGGCATCTCTGGGGAAAGGGACATTACTTAAGGTACTTTCTCCGTATTTTTAACTTGCTGGAGCTAAGTTTTAGCGCAGCATAGGGCTCTTTTTCAGAAGACAGACATATTGGAGAGCTTAACCAAGACATATAACAAACCAAACTCTAAACATATACAGATTCCAAGAGACAGGCCTGTGTAAACAACATCATAATTCCCTGGGTTATGCGCTGTTTAAAATAACATTCAGCTATGCATTCACCTCAAAAGATTGCCACTTACCAGAGTTATTTCTTTTTGTAATCTTTATTGTTTAAGTTTATTATGGCTCTCATTTTTTTTCCCCCTTTAGAAAACATAAACAATTTCCTTGTTTGCCCCGCGAGCGGGATCCCCGTGTCCTGGCAGCGCTTCCTCTGCGCCATGGCCAGTTCAAAAGATAACAACTCAGGACTGCCTTGAGCCTTCTTCTCCCAGAATTAAGTTTATTCTCCCTGCTCCTATGTGTTTTACAGCCATGTTCCTCAGGATGGTGTTTCTCATTATTAATGATTACTACCAGTGTTTAAACACATCGGTTGGAATCCTCTTGTTTAACACCCATGCGGTCCCACCGAGGCCTCCTTGCCTTCATTTTAGGCCATATATTAAAAAAATGACAACAAAAGAAGCCCTGCACACTGATGTCCCCGGGTTCTTTTGCAGAGCCTTGTCGTTTAGCTGCTCTCTGCAGGTAAATTGGTCTTTTTCTTGGTCTGGCACGTTGATAAGCCTTCACACTTGGCTGGGCTCGAGGTGCGTTTGTGCAAAGGCAGATTGTTTTAGTTAACATAATCAGTGAACTCTCTGTTCTACCTGGATGTCTGGGAGAATTGCCAAGAGATTTCCCAACATTTCAATCAGAGGCAGGGGCTATAAAGCTGTCAGTTTTCTTGTAGGCCAATTTGCCTTTGCCATGGTTCTAACGTTGTGCTCATTTATAAAGAAATCAGCCCAGGTCTTTTGGGGTAATATTTTATGCTGGTTTCAATTTGAAGAAGAATGATTTCTTTTTCTTTCTTCCTCCTTTTTTTACTTTTTATTGTAGAGATGCATTTTTAAAAGCCATTTCCTGACACAGGGAAATGTCCCACTTTAAGATTCTGATACAATAGTAATTAAAAAAGGAATTAAATAATTAATTAATACTCCATTTTTGTTCCCAGCATTGGAGCCAAGCTCCTTTCACATATTGTACTAGCCTCAAGTAAATCTGTTCTTAAACAAAGAAGTGAAGATACTTAGGTCAAATGTTCAGAGTGATCTTGGTCTGCCTAGTAATTAGAATCAGAGATATGTTAAACTACCTGAAAATAATTCACTTTCACAGGGGGGAAAAGTATACCTACAAGTTTATGGTTTGCAGGTCACTGTCATCTACCCTACTTCCACCTGCTGCAATAAATTCCAGTGAAATATCTACTTCTGAGTACTGAACTTTTTTTTCCCTCAAGCCTTCAGTATTTACCACCTTGTGCCAGATTACATCATGTAACCTTCAACAGTGTTGTGACATTTTTTTAGTGGATGGGATGCACGGAGCAGGGGACCACTCCCACCTGAAGTTTATTTGATGTTCCCCACAGGAAGCTTTTCAGTATCTTGTCAATTGGATGATTTTAAGTATTTTGTCATGTTTAAGGCCTAGGACAACTGTTGATTACTTTTTCAAGCTGATGATGAGAGAGGTTCCATACAGATTCCTTCTGCTCTGCAATGCCTCCAGCTGCAGGGAGTGGTGGTGGCAGGAGTGATGCTGAGTGCGCGGTCCTGTGTCAGCCTGCAGGACTCAGGTATGTGATGCCATCAAACACATTTTGCAAGATCATCCTCAGTAGGTTTGTAATTTTGAAGGTTTGAGTTCCTGAGGGTCTGTACCTCCAGAACTTGATGCAAGGAAGCGGGAGGATGGTGACCCTGGGAGACAGGAGAGATGGGGTAGGTTTAGACTGAGCATTGCAGTTGCTCAGTCTGGAGAAGTCTCCAGGGAGATCCTTGAGCACCTTCCAGAGCACCAAAGGTGCTGCAAGAGAGCTGGAGAGGAACTTTTTAGAAGGGCCTAGAGTGACAGAAAAAGAAGGAATGGCTTCACACTGTCAGAGGGCAGGTTTAGATGGGATATTAGGAAGAAATTCTTCCCTGAGAGGGTAGTGAGACCCTGGCACATGTTGCTTAGAGAAGCTGTGTCTGCCCCATCTCTGAAAGTGTTAAAGGCCAGGCTGGATGGGGCTCTGAGAGTCCTGGTCTAGTGAGAAATGTCCCTGCCCATGGCAGGCAGACTTGGAAGGAGAGGGTCTATAGGATCCCTTCCAACCCAAACCTCCTGGGATTCTATGATCACCTGTCATGGGAGGATTTCACTCCTACCAGGAGCATATTAAGGCATGACAAATTCACCTGTCGGAGGTTTCACACAGCTGATTTATTTGCCAAGACAGGTGAAGAGCTGCCCAGGCTTATCTCTGAGCAAAGTGGAATGAGAAGAGGCACATTAAAGAAGTTCTGCCTCTGATTGCAAAGACGAGAGCGCGACTGTTACAGCGCCGCAAATTAGCAGACGGTTTTAAACCAGCTCCCCAGCACTGAAATTAAAAGCACTTAATACAGGAATCATATTCTCTAGCTAAGGCACAACGGGACTCTGGTGAATTTAGTTTATAATGCTTCCGTGTTGTAACAGAAATTTGTCTTTTTGAGGCAATCAGGGGAGCCGCATTACAGCAGGACTTGCAGAGATTCGTGTTTGTGTCTGGCGGTTGCAAATGCATTAACTCTTTCATGTGAAACTCCTCTGCCAGTGCCAGGATTCCTTCTGTGATGAGTTCAGTGGGCCTCTGAGAAATAATGTTCAGTTCCAGGTGAATAGGGGATAGGTAGCAAAACTGCCACATGTTCATTTCTTGAACAGAAAAAGGGATCTTGTCATGGAATTTTGTAAGTAAATATATATTGGAGTGTTTACTCTTGGGGTATTTGTTCCAATGTAACAATTAAGCAAATCAGCCTTTGGTGTTGTGGCTCAGCCACCAACCAGATCCATGAACATTTAAATCAAGAAAGCAGTTTTTGGAGGATTATTGTTGTCAAGAAAGAATAGAATTGTCGTATATCAATTAACATTTTCCTCACACAAAGTGATATAGACATAGAATCCCAGAATCCCAAAATGGTTTGGGTGGGCATCTCGTCTCTGCCATGGGCAGGGTCACCTTCTACTAGACCAGGATTCTCAGGGCCCCATCCAGACTGGCCTTGGACACTTCCAGAGATGGGGCAGCCACAGATTCTTTTGGCAACCTGTGCCAGGGTCTCACTGCCCACACGGGGAAAAATTTCTTCCAAATATCCCATCTAAACCTACTCTCTTTCAGTCTGAAGATCTTTCCCCTTGTCCTGTCACTCCAAATTCTTGTAAATAGTCTCTCACCATCTTTCTCATCAGGTCCCTCCAGGTACTGGATGGCCACAACCAGAACACCCCCAAAACCTTCTCTTCTTCAGGATGAAGAATCCCAGTTCTCCCAGCCTCTCCTCATAGGAGAGACTGTCAGCCTATTTTCCCTTTCCCTCAAATGTTGGCAAACACACCACAACACCCTGCATTGTAATGAGATAGCAGAGGAGCTGGCTGTCATGCTCATTACTGTTTCATTACTTGGTGATCGGGAGAGCTTTTTTCCATCAGTGCCTGATTTCTGTGTTATCAGGAAAAGGGCAAGATCTTTGATGTTTTTGTAACATTCTTCGGTGCTACTAGAAAACTACTTGTTTTCTTTCTTTTCAAGGATAAATCAGTGGTTTATAATTGATCTATAGCAGATCTTTTGGATTTAACCTAGGGTCATGTATAAAATATTAAATATGGCCATTATAGGGACTATGCTTTTTTAGGAAAAAAAAAACTGTACGGGTGTTAGCCTTTATATCCTAAACAAATTCCAGCTTGGGTAATTAATTTTTTCCTACATTCATTTTCCATGCAGTTTTAATTGGGTACAATATTTTTCACTTCCAGTGCAAAGTAAAAGTGCACTGTCCTGTGCTGTGAAAGAGTTAATACGTGCTGAGCCGGAGGTTGCTGCACTTCAGTAGTAAGTGAATCTGCTACGTATGTTTGAAGAAACCAGCACAGAAAAATGCCAAATCCTCTTGAAATAAGGTACCAAATTTGTCAGATGTTTTGGCATGCTGTAAAAGTTTAAAATTACATTAGTGGCGTCCAAGTTATCACACACATATCCTAAAAAGCAGATTTTCGTAGTGTTCAAATATTCAGCATGCGGCTCATCAGATTGCGTTAACCACCACTACAAAAGGGAAAGGAATCAATACATATGTAAATGTGATTCTGGTTTAAAAATCTATTTTGGGTTTTACTGTTGCCATGCTAAAAGGCATTGTAAACTGCAACAGACCCATTTCCTATGGGTTGGCTTCTCTCTGCCACCAGAGCAAGTGGAGCACGTGGCTCTCCAGGAGAGGAGAGCAGTGAAATGAGGGCTGGTGTTAATCATTTCCAGGAGATCTTGTTTCATGTTGGGGAGGTGCCTAGAGATGAAACACGTTTGAGAGGTTTTCCTGGACTTTGGAAATCACATAGATTGTTTAAACATTTATTATGGATTGCATAGCATGGGCAAAACATACTTTGGTTTTTGGATTAGGCAGTAAGTGTTGTCATTAACACCAGGCTCTGTCTAATTTAAGAAATCTGAGTCAGTTGTCTGAGGCTGTGAGGTCCATTAGCAAATTTTTCTCCATCTGTGGAAGATCTTACAGGTCACCTAGAATTATACTCTTTATTTTTCTGCTCTGGTAGATCCAACCCAATTCAAAATATTCACGAAGTCTGAAATTGTATGTATAAAGAAGAGCAGACAAATAACATTTTCCCCAAGCAGTGGTCCTTGAAGTTGTTTACATTCATCCATATCAATAAAATCAAAAGCCGGGTGTTCTTCTTCATCCTCTCCTTTGTACATTGTATTTGTTTCCTTTGAAAAGAGTTGGCACTGGAGAGAATAACGATTGAAATCCCAGAGGTGACAGAATTTGACCCTGACAAGGGCTGAGAAGTTTGGCTTAGCAGAGCAAGGGAATGAGACCCAGGAAGCACTCAGGGGACAAGAGACACCCCAAGGGTGAAGTGAAGGAGGGTGTGGAAAGGATGGGAGCTGCTCTTGGGTAACCCAAAGGATGTTAATTGCTCCAAGATGACATTTCCCCTATTGAAATTTGCTCATCTTGATGTCAGATATGGAAACTTAAAAAAAAAACAACTTTGCAAAAGCAAAGAACATGAGGGGAGTTTTAGATTGTTTTGCTAATAGATGCCCGGGGGGGATCAGAAAGGCTATGTGGACAGACATAAGGATTTAAACAAATTTAGGAGATGAAGAGGAGGTGAGAGAATGCAGAGGTGAGACACAACAGAAACCTACCTGCCTGCCCTGTGTTGATGTAGGGAGCAGAGGCTGCCTGATTGAGTGGTGGGGTTGGGGAGAAGGAGTTCTGGTTCATGAAGGTACCTCATTGAAGGGGAGGCCCACTCCCAGTCCTCCAAAAAGGCATTTGCCCACAGTGCAGTTCTGCCCAGGAATTCCTGTTCAAACACAAAACATTTTGTAGAAACAAAATCTCAGTGAACAAACTTTTGTGCATTAAGTACAGGCAGGTTAACAATAGGGAAAGATATTAATAAAAATATGATCAGAGGATATTCTGCCTTTTAAGTTCATCATTGAATAGCCACAGTGGAGTTTTGGTTTGTTTATGACCAGCACCCAAAGAGAGAATCTCCAGAATATTTGAGGATAATCTGTGGGGATTTTTGCTTCATCTGTAGCTTTCCTCTTGGAATTTAGTTTTCTTGCTGTAATCTGAACATCACTTTAGTCTGTTCAGAAATATTTATCATCTTATTAGAGGGAACTACCTTCACTGCTCCTGCAGCAAGGTTTTTTGGGAATCAGCCCAAAAAAACATCATGAGCAATGCTGTGCTTTGTGGACTGAAGCGATGCAAATGCAATTATACACAATGATGCAATTTTAACCTTGTGGTTAAGATAGTAACAAACATTCTGGCTTTATGGGGGTTTTGTGTGCTCTTGCATGATCAGTGATGCATTATGGCACATGCCACCACACTGTGAAATGCCACATGGAGCTCTCCAGGAGTGTTCAGAAGATGGCTTGGTGTGGACAGCAGCCATGCAAAGCTGTTGGTCTTCCAGTATCAATATTCCCTTATGGAAATGGGCGAAGGGATTGACTGACTTTGAGAAGCCAGCAGGAAATTGGTCTGTCTTGTGTTCAGGTTAGCATTGATGTCGAAAAGTATTAGAGAGAGGAATGTTCAGTACCCAGTAAAGAGAAATCCAAAACTCTCTGTCCTTAGGATCTTCCTTTCCTCCTCACATGATTTACAGGTAGACTAAAGGCAGCACAGCAAGGAGGGGGCTGATGATTTCTCATCTCATGCTTTTACCACTGGGATACATTTCCTCTTTATCTTTCCCCTCCCTCTACCCCAAGTGCCTGAAAAAGATGCATCTTCTCTCATTTGAAACATTGATCTAGAAGGTTTGGAAAACCAAAATTTTTGATATGAAGTAATAGCTACTGAGAACTCATTAAATATAACAGTTATTTTTTTCTTTTCAAGCCTTTGGTTGCTACATCACATCTCCAAATTGACAGTCTTTCAGCTATTATGTGACTCCATTGTGACTCTATCCAATGATTAATGTGGGATTAATTACTTTGTCCAGGGAATGTTGGTGTAAAGGAGTGACTGCTGCTGACTGTGCCCCTGTTAATGACACATTTCCATCGGTTTGGAGAGCAAATTAATGTGTGCCTCACCTACTCAAGAACAGTTTTTCCAAGAAAAGAGAGTATTAGACTGTGTCTTCAGGAACAATCTGTTTTCTGTCTGTAATTAATATCTTCCGGATTGTTTGGCTACTCTGGTCAGTGCATCACAAACTGGACTATTATGCTCAAAGCTACTTTTGGGACATCCAGTAATAGCTCCTTCTAAAAGCATTGAGAGCAACCCCTGTAAATCATTGTGGGTTTGTATAACTATCCAGCTTTGCCTAAACCATGCCAGGTTTCTGTAAGAAGTGATGAGCTATCACTGGGTAAAAAAAAAAAAGTATCCTTGATTCACACCTCACTGGTGTAAATCCTGTTCCAATTTTAAAAGCACCTTGTTATAACAGTGTTGGACAGAGGAATTCTTGAGGCTAAGTGACATTTGCAGCCTATGATACTGGTGTATCTGTGCTGTGTATCCATCAACATTTGGCATTTAAGAAAATCTGCTCATCCTCGCATCGCCTGTTAAATACTCACTCTATTAGCAAAAAAAAAAAAAAAAAAAAAAAAAGGGAAAGTAGAAAGAAGAAAATAATCCTCTTTGATTTTGAGTTTTTAATAAACAAAAGAAGGGGTCAGTGTGACCACAACAGTGTGAAATCAGCCCCAAATGACCTCAGGAAAATGTACACCTTGAAGCCAAAGGTGGGTTAAAATGACATTTTTTTGTCCGTGAATTCATGCTGGAATAACTTGCTCTCTTTAGTGTGCACAGCTGTATTATCCCGGGGCAGTTTTTGGCTCGGTGTGAATTTACACATCTGTCAGATCGCTTGGAGATCCATAGGCAAGATGTAGTGCTGGGGAACATTGTGTGGATTTGGGATGTTTCCTGTAGGAGCTGGGAAGCGATGAGGAACGAAAGGCTCGCCTTCTCTCCTCCCTACCCATCACCCTCCGCTCCAAGGAACAGGACAAAAGCACGTCTGTTCACAGGTGATTTTAGGCTCTGCTTCAAAACTTCATTCTTATTACAAACCCACTTTTTTTTAGTTCAAAACTGCTAATTTAAAACTGCTTGTGCAGTCCCTCCAGTTTATTCCAAATAGCGGTCCCCAAGGGGTGTTTAAATTCGTGTTAAGGACTAGAGGTTTGTCTGGTTTTTTGGAAGCATAAGCTGAGCATCAGACTATGAATACTGAAAGCTGATCTAGGGATTCAACCGCAGATCAGATTCCTTTTCTTCTAGTTTCTTTTTCCTTCATGAAAGGAGGTGGATGTGTGACATGTTGGTCTCTCCTCCCAGTTAACAAGTCATAGGATAAGAGGGGATGGCCTCAGATTGTGCAGGGGATATTTAGGTTGAATATTAGGGAAAATTTCTTCACCAAAATCATTGTCCTGCCTTGGCACAGGTTGCTCAGGGCAGCAGTGAAGTCCCCCTCCCTGGAGGGATTTAAAAGCCTTGTGGATGTGGCACTTGGGGACATGGTTAGTGGTGGGCTTGGCAGTGCTGGGGAAATTGTTGGACTTGATAAACTTAGAGGTCTTTCCTAACCTAAATGATTCTAAAATTTGATTCTATAATAATATATTCATTTAGTCATTTCTATGTTTTCTTTTTTTCCTGGACTACTGTTCAGAGCTCAGCTCCCTAATTTTTTGTGTCTTCAAAACCAAGGGCGTTTCCCCTGACTTCTCAAGGCACCCTGCTTTATGCATGATCCTGATTTCCTCTCCAGAACTCTTTATACCTTCTCACTGCTGTGCCATGGCCTGAGCTGGAGCCTTAAAACAACACAAATCCTTCACCAGCTTCCCAGGTGTCCTTTGGAATATTTTGATTTATTCCCTGTGTGGTGGTTTTACACCACTCTGGCCTCTAATGCGTGAATTTTGGGGTGCAGTTTCTGCGCTACCGCATAAAATACGTAGGTTGCATTGCTCACATAGCAAACCATTTTTTAAAATTCCTGGACTTGGAATAAGCCAAACAAACAAACCTTTTCTTTAATATTTGTAGAGGGAGAGTGAACGCAGTAGAGCAGGAGAGGGTTTTCTTGTTTGCAGAGCCCCATTGCAGGGTTTGGGGCTGTGTTGTGTGTGTTGGTAGAGCGAGAGGCAAGGCGGATGTGCTCGCTTGGATTGGTTTTTAGGGGAGGTTGTGCAGAGCTCACAGTGGAGCTGGCACAGCTTCCAGGCCTGGGGTTAAGTTGCTCAGTTTGGTTCAATTGGTAATTAATAAGAGCAATGGCCAATTTGACTTTATACCATGTGTCTGTCTGTGTGGAACCTGGCACACGCAAACCGCCTTTCTACCCAGCAAGATGGTCAGCGTATTTTTTGACATTCTGGGAGCTAAGAAGCATGTGGAGTTTTTGGTGAAGGAGAATAATCCTCCTGGCCCCTGACACAAGTTTAAAATGGTGGTTAAATGTGACTTTCAAAATGTTTCTGGAGTGCTGTTGTAGGCTCACCTCCTACAGCTTCCAGATTTTCAGCAGACAGGTCCCTCACAGTTTCAGGGCAGCATCACAGCAGTTGGGTTGTCTCGTAAACCCAGAAGGGGCCACCAACATTTTGGTGCAAGACTTCCCCCCACACCCCTCCAAAGAGGAACATCTGCTCCTTAGCATGCTGCTCATTTCCATGGCAGGACTCCAGTTGCTCTTCCAACGCAGAGCTCGGCAATAGTAGTGCTGGTGTCTGAGCCCTGGAACAAACCAAGTGGTTTGCGTGTGCTTTTGTGTGCCATGAGTTATTTCTACTGTGTGCTTATTTATAATAATGGGCATTCATTATTATGAGGGAGCCTTTTTGCTCAGGAATCATCACAGTACACGCTGTAAATGCATCTTGACAATAGTTTGCGTTTGTAGATTATGGACTCATAATACGTATTTATTTGTGTGTATAAAACTGTAATACCAAGTGCATAGTAAAAAAAAAAAAAAAAGAAAAAAGAAAACCAACCCAAAAAACAAACCTTAGGAAATTGCATGAACAGTAGTTCCATTTAAAATATCATATCTTGGCCAATTTTGTTATGTCCAAATATCCTAGTCACATTGTAGACTAACAGCCTGCCAAATTTCACTTAAAAGCACAGCCAATTTTTAAGTTACAGAAGCACAAAGAGCAATGGAATGTTCTTTTTTAGGACTCCTCTAACTTAAACAAAAAATTATAAGGTTTTTATTGTTTTGCTTAAATCCAAGGGAAAAAAATTATTTGCTGCAACTCAGCCTGAATCACACTGCAGAGTTCAGCATTTGGCTGTCCTACACGAGCAGAGTGTGCTCCTTAAAACAAGTTGATTTGCTCCTTGGAAGTTCAAAGCCCATGTAAAAGTATATCTATTAGTAAATATGAGGCAGTCAGAGGAATTTTTATTAATGGAATGTAGCTTTATTTATTTATTTGCACCCCCTCCCTCCAAGCAGAGCAGTTCTCCCATTGAACTATTAACTAGAGATATTTTCCCTTCTGATTGCTGCTCTGAATTGGGGTCTTTTTAGGGGCTTTATCTTGCTCTTTTCAGATTGTAACAGGATACACTGTCTCACTCCCAGTGCAATAAAGAGAAAGTTTAAAATAATCTGAAATGAGAAACACTCACTGCTTTCTTTGCTTCTAGCAGTGATGGTCAGGGACTACTATTAAAATATCTTAAAGGAAAGAAAATAATATTCAAACTGTGGACATAACCCCAAATGTTGCATGAAAGAATTGTGGGGGATTTTTAAAATTTTAACTAAGGTTTTGTTGTCAGGAAAGAAAAAAATCCACTTTTAAGATTTCTCCTCTACATACTTAAAATCATTTTCCACTGGCATCAAAGGAACAATTGCATGGATTCATTAGAATAATTACAGGGAAAAAAAAAAAAGGAGGAAAATGGAACGAGTGCGTTAAAATCTCCATTTTAGCTCTGTATATTGCCTGCCATGCGGGGGGAAAACAGTTAATTAGGACAGCAAAAGGCAGCACAGACACAAAATGTGCTGTGTGACAAAGGTGGCAGAACTCGACAAAGATTCAGACTAAAGGAAGTTATAATCGTCCCTATAAGATGGCTTAAAAAATAAAAGAAATATATATATATTAAAAAAATAATAAAGGTATATTTAAAAGCCCCCATAGCAACTTGGTTAGGATATTTCTGAAAGGGCTGTTAAATAGTGTTTATTTCTTTCTGCAGCGCAGGCGGCTGCTGCTCCCTCCGCGCTGCCCGCGCCGCCTCCAGCCCCGCACCCCTTCCCCATTCCCGTCCCATTCCCGTCCCATTCCCGTCCCCATTCCCGTCCCCATTCCCGTTCTTTATTCCCAGAACAGCTCTCAGCCCGCGTGGCCAATCGGGGCGGCAGCGCCGGCCCAGGACCGCGCTTGGTGCTCAGCTCCAAATGTGATTCCAGCCCTGACAGGGGGATTATAGGAAACAGATGACTTACGCTTCTAATTTGTGGCCTTAAATTGCAAACAGAATTTCAGGAGTCGAGCGGAGTAATAAATGGCAATAGAGAAAGCCACACACAGCCAAATCAGTATGTGGTGGTTGTAGGTTAAACTAAATAGGAAGAGACAGGTTATGATGGTTTAGTGTATTACAGAGAAGAAAGTCTTAAATTACTGGTGCTGAGAGGTATTGCACTATGGCAGACAGTATTGCATTGTGTAGTCTACAGATATCACAGGCAGAACAATAAAAAAGCAGGTTTAGCATAAAACCTGTTGCTGGACAAATCTTTTTTTCCTTCTCCTCGAAATGGAAGCGGTGTTTTATGTTTGTTTTGACCTTAACTATGTGCTTGCCCCTTAACATCTGTTTTCTACTGTTGCAGTTTTTCACACCAAATTAACTGTCAGGTCTTCAGATAAAATAAAGTTGAAAATACCTCCAAATTATTTTTTTGGTGACTTTTAAGACTATAAGAATGTTCTGTTACTCTTCCTGTCCTTATCTCTCACAGGCATAAAATATATTCTGTTAAACATTTTCAAAGTGTTAAAAATTAAAATGGCAGATTTTAAACTTTTTTCTCTTCCACCCCCGCCCCCCCCCCCCCCCCTTTTTTGCTGATGGCATCTCTGCCAGCTGCTGCTTTTTGTGTAGTGGCATCAGAGTGTGTTTTGGAAGAGATTTTTGCTCTTTCCCCCTGGATCTGCTGACTTCTTTTGTTATCATTTGTAGCTCCTGGTTCTGAAAAGCTTCAGCGTGTTTATTTAATGATGATTTGTATCAAAAGCTTGCTCCACGGTGTTAATTGGTGCATGCTCCTTGTAAGCCTTAAATTATAAAGATATATTCGTAGAGCCCACAGTGGTCTCAGCTCTGATATGCCAATGACTAATGTGGGATTTGCTCTTTTTTTTAAATCCAGTACAAGAGGGAAGGAGAGATGAGGAATATGCTTAGAGGTCTGGAGGAATAGCTGGTACCACAAAGGCATATGTCAATTGTTAGTTCTTCTTAAGCCTCTTAATTTGCAGATGTATTTTAAAAGATGGAATGAGCCTTCTCTTTAACAATATGTGATCTCTAGAGCCTCTGGAAGCTCTAAAAAACATTCCCATTACACCCTGAGTAACGTGCCAGTATTATCCTGCCACCCAGATAATATTGCCCTAAACTGACAACTGGCCAGACCTCCAAAGAGCATTAACCCAAAGGTTTAAAACAACAGAGGAGAAATAAACCTTTGGCACCCCGGTGCTTTGCATTCCTGTGCTGTACAGGAGCCTGATCTGTGCAACCTGTGGTCTCCATTCTGGTGATTTCCCACTCAGAGAAACCCTTTAGTGTTTCAGGGCATTGTGGCAGGGCCAATGTGGACGTTTCATTCCAGGCAGTGGAGCTTGCCTGCATTTGAATGAACATAACTGTTATTATTGCAAAATGATTATTGTTTTAAGCGGGTCTTTTGATTATCATTGAAAATGACTGGCTAAATACATTTTGATTAATCACTTGCAAAAATTATGCTTGTTAGAACTGTTTTATATTCTCAGTCGCTGTATTCTCACTGTAGGTTGTAGCCATTTCTTTACAGATGAAGATTTTTTCCCTTTAAGTCACCTGGTGAGAAAGGAAAACAAATCTTTGTTGAAAGCTTTTGTCTGCGAGACAGACTCCTCTTTTCATCCCTATGTCCTTTAAAAAAATGCTCAATTATTGTCTGTGCCATGGAGGGAAGAATGGGGCCTACACAGGACCTGAACCTTTTCAGACAGGAGATGGCTTTTGTTTTTGCACCCCATCAACACCGCTCACCTAATTAAATCTGATATCTCTGGCTGAAGCAAAATGATTTGTTAATAGTTCTTTGGGAATTTCCTTAATGAGTTGAGATGTCTTTTGTATGGTACATGTGGGGGTATTTTGCAAATGGAGCTGAAAAAGAAAAAAAAAAAAAAAAAGAAAAAGAAAAATGGGGCAAAGAGAGAGGAGAAAGAGCAGCAAAGCGAGGAGCAAGGTGTGGGCTGACGGCAGGTCCTGGTGGGCTGCCGGCAGTCATTAGCCGGGGACGGGCGGCAGCGGAGCCGCGGAGGAGCCCTCCCCATCCCGCACAGCCAGGGACATCTGTCAGGGACTCGGGTGTTACACCTTGATCAGGCCGAGACAGTGACACCATTTTCTTTAACAAACACCAGCAGCTTTTCTTTCTCCTTTATTTTAACATTTCTCAGGGGTTGGATTCCCTTTCTTCTCCTGCTCTGCTGAGAGTAAAAGGAGCTTGTTAACTTGCTTAGATATTTTGACTGCTGATGCACTTTGGCCACTTGCCTGTGGTAACAGTGTCAAAGCATTACTTGGGATAATTGCTATATTTGCAGTCTGAAGAGTGCTCTGACTTAGTGTTCAAGCTGCTGAATAAAAAAGAAATTGTCATTTTGGAAGAAATCTGTGAATTACCCTCCCAGTTAAAAAAGCGCACAATTTTCAAAATGTCTTTTCCCCTTGTGTTCAAGCATAATGTTAGTCAGATAATTAACATTTTAATAACTCGCTTAAAATATGAGAGCGGCTTAAAAGGCTCTGGTTTCAGGAGGGTTTTGTTTTGTTTTTATTTTTAGCTTTGGGGATTAACCACTATGGGGCTCTATTTCTTCATTCTGTGCATACCCAAAAGTACCCACCGGTCCATAAAAACACCGTGAGCTTCCAGCTTGGGCTTCTCAAAGGATGCAGAATCCAGCTCAGAGTTTTCACCCAGTTTACTTGTCTTCCTAGTTTCAAACTTTGAACTAATACTGTAAAAATATCAGTGTTCTTGTAATTATGAAATAACTGGGATATTAAAAATATTAGTTAGGTTGTCAGTTGTGGCTCAAGCCATACTGCATATGGATAGCCCATGACAATTTTTTGATAGCCCTTCATTTAGTAAAGATGTGAATAATTTATACATGCTCTTATGACATCCATTTTCCACGTGGAAGTTGAGACTATAGTGGAATTTAATTGTATGAATGCACTATAAGAAAAGGCATCTTTAAACTAAGTTTGTTATGCATTGCACCTTTCTGAAACACTTGTAAATCCCATTTGTTGTGCAATCTTTTTAGAACAGGTACCAGGGGCAGGCTTTGGTCTGGGAAAAAGTCCAGATTTCTTGTAGACTCTCTGGATGTCCTTGATCTTCCTCTGATCCACCTTTAGCAGGGGCACCTGGCAGGATCTGGTTGGAGCAAAGGTTTGGAATCCAAAGACCATGGACTCCAGGTCAGGTCAGCACTGCCATCAGCAGCGCAGGGCAAAGGCAGGAGAAGATGATCCAAGCACACATTTCTTCTTGTGGCCCCTTTATTGTAAAGTTTGCCCCAAAACTCTAAAATAGAAAGTGATCAGAATGAAAAGATATATTTTAATAGTTGGAATTGTGCTTCAAATCTTACTTGTCTGGAGTCACACTTGAAGTTGCACTGGATCACAGTATCACAGCACCCAGACAATGAACTGTGGAATCATGGAATCCCAGCATGGTTTGGGTTGGAAGGGACCTTGTTACAACCCTCTTGCCAAGAACAAGGGCGTCTTCCAATGGACAAGACTGCCCCAAGCCTGGTCTTGAACACTTCCAGGGATGTGGAATTTAGCAGACTAAACCTGTTGAGAAATCCATCATTTAACATCATCTAAAGGACATCCAGCAGGAGAAACAGAACGATGAAAGGCTGGAGTGAACCTTTCCAGTGCCCATCCTCGTGCCCAAGTTAATTAGCCTAGAAATCACCAGTTATCATCAGCCCTGCTGTTGTTTCTCACTTACCTGTGCTTGGTTTCAGTCCTCTTGCATCTGGCTCCTGTCGTTTTATGGCACACTGATAAACAGCTATTGATTTAATCAAAATTACACAGCCAGGACAGTGCTTGGCCCCAGGAAATCTTGCAGGGAAGCACCTAGTAAAATTACTCATCCTGCATTTTTCTGTTGCTCGTGGGCTTCAGTGCTCGCCCGCTCTAATGCAAAGTGAAGCATACTTTGTTCTTCTGCCTCCAGATACCTTGTGTGGCTGCCTGATGCACTCTGATGTGCATTTCACCTGGCATTTGGAAGTATTTATTTAACACAGGCATGATTACTTCTCTGGTGGTGTTAATTCTGAAAAACGCTGAGCTCTTCCAAAAAGTGCTGATTGCTCTCCTGACAGACAAGGTGGCAAAGGGGAATGGTGCAGGGTCCCAGCTGATGTGGCCCGAGGCTGTTGGTGGGGAGGGTTTAATGTGCATGACAAATTTGCTGCTAATAAAATTGTTCAGGGCCAGGTTTTACTCTGGGTTATGTGGATTTGAATTTGCAGAGCTTCCAGAGGGTTAATTTGTTACAGGAAATTTCAAAGGTGGGGTAAGTCAGAATCTGACTGGCTGTGTTTTGGGGTATATTATGCTTAGTGAGAGAAACACTGCCCATTTTAACTCTTGCTTTATTTAATTATTCCTCTATAATTACCTTTTTCCCTTTAAAAGAGCTCTTTTTATTTTGTTTTATTTTAATTTCAATTTTCTTTCCTAATCATTTACAAATTACTTCTGTGTTAAAAAAAAAAAAGCAAACCAAAACCACCCCATTAAAAATAAACAAAAAACCAAAACAAATAAAAAACCAACAACAAAAAAACCCCACCCCTCCAAACACAAAAATCCCAAAAGTTACATAGTATGAAGGAAAAGCTCTTTTCTGTTAGGGTAGGATCACCAGGGCTGGGATAAGCCCCTTGCCATACTATACATATTTGAAACATGAGAGCTATTGTTTTGAAGCTTTACTACGTTATTGTCCTGCTTGTCTGAGTAAGAAGCGTGTATCTCTGGTGGATGGAGGTTAGCTAAGTAAGTCATGCATAGATGGAATTTATTAAGTTTGCATGGTAGTGACAGCTGTGAGTGGGAACAGTAACTCTGAACGTGCCAGGGCTGGGAGAGGGAAGGAATTTTCATATGTGTCTTAAAGGAAAATGGTGGGGTAATGGTGAGAGCTCTTCTAATCACTCCATCGCATTACCAAGGGGGAAAGTCACTGAAATGATTTTTAAAGTGCAATAGTCTGGCTGAGAGCTGTCTTTGGACAAGCTCACCAGACAGATGAGGACAAGGAAGAGTCAGAACCACCGAAAATCAGCAATTTAATACAAATCCATTCAAAAGGAGTTATAAATATACATCAGTGCAACGTAGGAACTAGTGAAGTTATCTGTTAAATTGGCTAAAAATGTTTTTCAAATATAGAATTCACCCCCAAATCACTTCCTAACCATCTGATCTTCAGGAGCTCCTTGTGGAAACATTTTTTTTTCCTTTCTTTATTTTGCATTCCCTCTCTGCCTCCTGAGATGAAACTCACCTTTGCTGCTGGATCATTAAAATGGCAGCTGTCACTTAGAGGGAGACAAATTCCATTTGCTGGGGCTGATCCTGGCAGGGCTGTGTATGCAGAGAAAGGTCAGCCTGGCTTGTGAGAGCCAGGGATGGGCTGCCTGGGGAGCAGAGCAGACCCAGGCAGGGACAGAGGGAGAAACACTGGGAAAGGGGGAAATATTTATTAATGATGCACCTGATATTAATCCAGCTCACCCTCCTGGTTTGTAGTTCTGGCTGTGGTGAATCAGACAAGCAAAAGAACCCATCTGGAGCAGGGATGCTCCAACCCAAAAATAGCGAGAGGAGATATCTCCTTCCTCCCAATGCTGCCTGGAGCAGTTCCAGAGCAGAACATACTGACACGGCTTTTAAACGTCCCTTTCAAACCCAAAATCCTTCTCTGGCACCTGCGGGGCTACCAAAATCAGAGGTGATGCCTCTGCACCTCCTGTGCCACCCCTTAGTGCCCTTCCTCCTCTTGCCCTTCCCTGCCTGCACCCAGGACCTCATCCCCATACCCTGCATGTATCAGAAATGCCACAGGATGGGCTCTGCCAGTACATTTTCATATGGTTTAAGTATAAATCTGAACAGCAGAGCATGATGTCTGCCCTGTTTCTTTAAAACAGGCTTCTTGTTCCTTTTGTTTGATATTATATATGTTTTTAAAACAACCCCCCTCTTCATAACTCTCAGCACCATTCAAGGTTTTTTTTTCCAGGCAGATTAAAATTAATTCTAATTTTAGAGAGCTCTTTAGGTGACATCTTTTAATTTTCACCTTTTCCAGGGCTTTTGTTGCAGCCTAAAAATGAGCTTACGGTAGGTTAAATCCATGTTGTTAATGAAGCACTTCTTGCTCTGTGTTTTTTTTTTGTTGTAAGACCACATAGGATATGTTCTGTTGGTGTGTGGGGACTTATGATTAGATGAGAATTTACCTCTGAGGAAGCTCAGATTATCACACATAAAGCATAAGAAATAGAAAAATGATGTGCACAACCATGAAAAAAACAATGGATCTTATCTTTAGTTTTTTTCCTAATCACCCTCCAGCATCACTACAGCAGTTAAGTTGCCTCAGGGCTCGCTAGGATTTATAGTTTATTAAAACATTGATAAGAGCAGCTGAGCGAGCAGTGAACTGGATGTTCGGTAAATATTAGTTTGAATTTGTGGCAGAATTTTGATCCGACGTGTTCACAGCTCTCCTGCATTTACAAAGTTCACTGCAGAATCGCTCTGCACTGACTACTTTGGCAAATTTTGTGTGTGTGATTTTTTTCCTGGTAGGGAGCAAACCCGTGTAGATCAAACAGCTCTTGCTGTGGCTGGAAACACAGTTTGAAGTTGACGTTCTGTCTGTCACATGAATTCCATATTTCACTTAATAAGTTATGCAAATGGTGGATTTCATGTTTGGCTTTTTTGTAGTGTTGACTTTGAGTTTTGAATAACATCCAGGCTTAATAGTTTGATTAGTGAAATTAGAGAATAATTGGGAAGAGCAAATCGTTGCTTTTGTGATCTGTCAGTGAATCACTTAGATGAAACTATTCCCTGTGCCTTGTTTCCTTGTCTGATATTTTGACACTTGATGCCACATCACTCAGGGATTACCATGAGGAGCTTTCCCTTCCTTTGCAGGGAAGTAAAACCAACTCCCCCAGAGACAATGGGAAGCCCAGAGCTGAGTGGGAATACCAGCACTACCTTAATGCTACCTAATGGATGTCACCTCCGTGGATTTATGGATCCCACAGCATCTAAATAATGGAGGAGAAGTGATGCAATACCCTCCACCCCTCATTCTCTGTGGCTTGCTGCCACTGGGGCTGAAAGTAGCTTCTTCTCATCCAAATTCTCTATTTGATGGGAATTTTAGCATTCGTATATTTTCTAGGTGTGGTCAAAGTTAAGAAATCCTGGGTTAGGCTGTTTCAAAGAAGGAGATGAAATAACGCAAGAATTAACCCAAAATTTTAACTCCACATCATTTTCCTCTTGAGCAGTCAATGAAGACCTGTTATAAATCCCACTTTGAAACACACAGGTACGATAGGTTGAAAAATGCTGAGTTACTTGGGTTTGCAGCATCTGCCTGGTAGTAGAAAGGCAGAAGATCGTGCATGGTACAAACCTGAGCTCACATGTAGCAGTGACCCAAGTTCCCAGTCTGCAAGAACTGTCTCTGCCCCCCAGAGCCAGGCCATGCCCAGCTGTGCCACATCTGGGCCTCACATCTGCATGGCAAAGAAACCTCCATTGCCTTCCCGAGAGCTCTTTGTAGGCTCATTAGAATAATTAAATAAATACACGGAGGAAAAAAATGCCCTCAAATCTCAGCTGATCGGATCTTGCTGGATAGTTTAGCAAAAGTGCACATATTCTGCCCGTTTTAGCAGAAGGGAAGATTTTCTTCCAGGATTTTCCTGCTAAGAAAGTCTGTCTGTGCTGTGAACCGAAGGAGAAAGAAGAAGGAAAAAAACCCCCATTCATGCTTCCCTAAGTGAAATCACTTATCCCTGTTTTACCAGCCTTTATCAGAGTTTGTACACTTCCTCCAATTAAATTATTTTTTTCTTCAGGGGAGCTCGTGAGGCACTTACATAAATTCTCTTAATTTCTGAGTAATGCAGTCCTGACAATCACTTAAGACAGTGGAGTTGATACCACTGTCAGGGAAGACTCTTTTTCAAAAGAATGTTTTTATAGAATATCACTGTGACACTTCGCTTAGATGGATGTCTTTAGCAGAATTTGATTAATGTAATGTAATAAAAGAGATGCACACTAAAGTGTCTGTACATGTCTTGTTAAGTATGTTTGATTCATTATATGTAGTTCTCCTCACTTCTTTTCTCTTTCCCCAGTTCATTTTTTATCATTTCAATAATATATCTATAAATATGAAAAAGTTGGCACTTTCTTTGACGTATATGGCTATTAATTCATAACTCTAAAAAATTGTATCTTTCAACTTGTCACTTTAAAGCTTGTACAGTTTATTACAGTAAGTAACCTGTGTTGGAAATTAGATTTTGAACTTTAGCAAGGAGATAAATAAGCTTGTGGACATAGAAGTTATGGAGAAGATACCTAGATATAGTGCTAGAATAAAATTGCATGAAAAGATCACTTACTTGAAGATGATAATTTCAGAGTTCCCTGAGGATCACATTAAGATTGCGTATAGGAAATGGGCTTCAGCTTGAATTCCAATAACTTTAATTCCTAGAAATGGCAATATTTCAGTTAATCCTTTTCCTTGGGTGGATGAGTCTCATTCTGTAGGCCAATAATATGTATCAGCAGCATGCAATTTCACTAAATATAGGAAATTTACTTTAGAAAGACTCCTGAAAATTCCTCTAGCCCAAGCTTTGTCTGTCCTTTTGCAGTATCAATCAATCTGAGGAAGAGAAAAACCTGGAAAATTTTAATATCTTTGCCACAGAGTGTGCCATATCTTTTAAAGGGAACCAGGCTAGCTGTTTCCTAGTTGGCCAAGTAAGTCCTGGGGGAAGCAAGAATGGTCAGTAATGTTTTAATGCTGTTTTCCTCTGATCACAAAAGAGCTGCTCTGCTCCTTTTCTAGTGAGTTTTTAGCCTGTGAATTTTCCAGAGCAGATCTGACAGGTCATCTGACAGTCCAAGCTTGGATCACTTCAGGTTTGGGAGTGCAGAGATTGTTGGCACTGAGGGTTCTGCAGCTGGGAAGTCTTCTTTGAGTGAACGTTTCTCAGGACTCGTCTGGGAGTGGGAAAGTTTCTCAAGGGGGTTAAGTAGGGTGGGAGGTTCTGAGCTCAGCACGTTGTTATCAGCCTTCCTGGTGTGGAGGGTCTGCAGGGGAATGGGGAGGGGAGCAGAGGGAGGAGAGGGCAACTCTGCAAAGTTCTCTCCATCCTCCTACCTGCAGGTTATTTCATTTGGTTACGGCAGGGAACGGGTGAGTGGGACTCAGCAGGCAGAGCGTGTGAGGAGCTCACACTGCTGACATCCCGAGCACAGACCACATGGGGTGGGTGGAAACCGTGCCCCGGGGAGGGCTGGCAATGGGTGTAAGGTGGGTTTGTTGGCAGCAGGAAATGCAGAAGTCGGGGCAGGCCGGGAGCGATGGGAAACCGCACAGCGCAACTGCTGCAGGATTGCAAATCACAGAGTGCCTGAGGAGCACCCGGCGAGCAGGGGAGATGTGGTGGGGAAAGATGTGTGAAATCAGAGCTCCCAAGTGAGGACAGATGGACCAGCCACAGGAAGAGGGAGGCGAGGAAGGTGGGGATGCCACAGAAGACGTGCCATTTGGTACGTGGTGTAGGAGAATTTCGCTGTTACTTTTTCTGCAAAGTGGGGATTTTATTACTAATACTTCGCCATGGTTTTTGTTAGACCAGGGCATGTGGTGCTGACAACATGCATCCTCAGAATGTGGTTGTGTTAATTAAGTGCATGGAGTAAACAGGATCAAAAAAAGCAGCCAGGGGGATTCACTTTTGAGAAGTGCTCAAGCTTCGGTGTTTTCTGAGGCTTTGGGGAAGCACACGTGGCTGCCTGGAAGCCACAGCTGTGGTAGCAGGTCTTTGGGCACCCTGCAAAGAGAACTGGGTGTTCCCAAAACAGAGGTAGGGCTCTGGATGAACACTGGGCCAGTAGCACCCAGACCAGCACAGACAATGTTCATGATATGGGGATACAATGGCAGTGTTACAAACACCCTGCTGGAAAATCCTGGGATCAGTGTCATGCCCAAGAGCTGGGCAGGTGCTCTGAAGCTGATCCTCCGAGACACAGTCACACCTTGGAAGCTGAAGTTCCTGTTTCCCAGGGGGAGATGATCCTGCCAGATATGTACAGGAAGGAAACAGGCCCTGGCACAGGTTGGCACCGGGGTGTGGTTGCCCCATCTCTGAAAGTGTCCAAGACCAAGCTGGATGGGGCTTTGCACAACCTGGACCAGTGGAAAATGTCCTTGTCCATTGTCTTTAAGGTCCCTTCAAGTCATTTTGTGATTCTATGAACTCTGTTGCTCAGAATTTTCTCATTTATAGCTGTTGGTAACCAGCCAGGTAAAGAAAACCCAGCAGGCTTTTCACCTTGAACAAGCCATGTCTCAGGGGTTGAAACCAGCTGTATTGATTCCTGCCAGCACACTGGCCTGTGGGGAATTGTTTGTTCCATCCAACCAGGTTGCCAGATCTGTACAGCAGAAGGAAAAGGGAGAAAAAAACAGATTTTGAATGAAACCAAACAAAACTTCTAGGAGTGAAGAGTTCCTATCAGTGATAATCTGCAACATCTGAGCATGAGCAGCTGGGATAGGCACCTGAAATAAGGAGTGAGCAGGAGGTTGGACCACTGCTATGAGAAAAAACCCTCATGGGCTGGCTCACATCGGTGGGAGCACAGCTCACCTCCTGAGCTGACTTATCCTGGTGTCTCTGGGGTGTTTTCACCAGGGAAGTTCATCTCATCCTTGGGGCATTTCAACTGTAAAATTTAGGGACATTATTTGTGTCACAGAATCACAGAATATGCTGAGTTGAAAGGGACCCACCAGGGTCACCAAGTCCAACTCCTTGCCCTGCACAGGACCATCTCCAAGAGTCACAGCCTGTACCCAGGAGAGTTGTCCAAACACTTCCTGGGCTCTGTCAGCCTTGGTGCTGTGACCACTGCCCTGGGGAGCCTCTTCCAGTGCCCAGCCACCTCTGGGTGAAGAGCTTTTTCCCAATGTCCAACCTAAACCTGCCCTGACACAGCTCTAACCTTTCCCTCAGGCCCTGTCACCACAGGGAAGAGATCAGTGTCCTCTGCTCCTCTTTCCTAAAACTGCACCCAGTACTCAGGGTGAAGCAAAGTGGGACAGAGGGGACATGGTTTAGGCATGACTTGGCAGTGCTGGATTAATGGTTGGACTCAGTCTCAGGGGGTTTTTCCAACTTAAATGATTTAATGATTTTGTTCTCTCATTGCCTGATTTGGGACAGTGAAATAAGCAGCTTCTACTGTGAATCAGGTAAAGGGCTAGAACATATTCTCTAAATATGAATCTCATCTAGGAAAGTAATTTTACTTAATGTGAATGCCATGAGTAACAGAGAGAGGTGATTAGGATGCCTGCTCACCCTAACAGGAGGATTATCACTGTCTCAGTAGATGTTCATGTGTAAACCTCACACTTGTCACTTTAGATGGCTTGGCTTACAGGCTCTCATTCACCTTTTTCCTTGCTCCGAGGTGTGCTCTGGCTCTCCAGAAGGTGCAGGTGCCTTCAGTTGGGCCTGACTGCAGGGAGGTGGCTATATCAGAGGAGCTGGGCTCCCCCTTTTCCTAGAGCAAGGGCAGAAGGAAGGAAGGAAGGAGAGAAACAAAGCTGCTCATTTTTAAGGTAAAATCAGCTATGGGAGGTGGGAAAACAAAGCTGGAGTTCTACCTTGTGATGGCTTATGAACTTTATGTGTTTGAAAACTGGATGTTGAAACCTAAATTTAATTTTTTATGTTGAAAAAGATTTGGAGTAGGTGGTTTTCTGAATTTTTCGTGGTTGAGCCCTGGTCTTGCTGTTTGCTTTGGTTTCTTCAAACAAATCTGTTGAATATGTTCTTAAATAAAACAAGCAAATACTGTTGTCTTAAAGGAGTTAGTGCATTTACTTGGGTGATCATATTAAGTGTGTGCTTAATTGTTCTTTTGATACTAGCCAAAGTACACAGATATCAGCTCTCAGAAACTGTTCAGAGCAGTTATCTTTGGTTTTTGTTTGTGAGAGAGGACTAGTGGAGTTTGTAAGAGGGAAACAAAACATTGGTGGAAAGCTGCTGTAGGTATAGCCTGCCTTTCACTGACTGCAGTTAGAGTTGAGGGTGTTACAACCAGTTTTCAAGGTATTTTTATAGCAAGAGATGTGGATTTCCTTCTAAAATGATGCCTGGTCTCCAAGCAGAGTAATAGGAAAGGTGTAGAAAATGTTTGTGGCTGCTTCACTCAAGACCCATAAAAGCAATGGGTCAGGTATTTTGCCTATGTACTGAGCTAGGAGCTGAAGGAAATATGTTAAAAACAGTTAAGCTGGCAAAATAAACCCTCTCTGCCTAAAGTTCCTGAGAGCAGGGGGAGCTGAGTGGTGTGGGGCTGGAAGGGGATGCCCAGCTGTGTCTCCAGGAAAGGGGAGGAAGGGCTGCTCTGTGCCTGTGGCCGAGGCACAGGTTGCTGAGCACCAGGGTGGTGAACGGTTTGAAAATGAGGAAGGGGTGTTGCAGGCTATGAAATTTCTTCTGGAAAGAAGGGTGTGTGTGTTGTGGTGAGAGCACAGGGAGGTCGGGCAAGAAAGCTGTAAACACCTCTCCAACTGGGCTGCTTCCTTCCCCGTTCCTCAGCAGCACTGGCCTCCCTGTCCTCCCCAGCAAGAAGAGAAGTGAGAATTAAAACCTCGTGCATTTGGGGGTGTTGGTGTCCCTGCTGCACCTGCTCAAGTGCTGAACAGCAGGTGTTTGTGGCCACATTGGTGCTCCTGCAAGGATGGGGTGGAGGGCGTGAGCCTTGCCCAGGGTGGCTGTGCAATATTTGGGGTGCTAGAGATACCTTGATGCTCTTCAGGTCCCATCAGGGATACACTTGAGTGAAAAATCATTTCATGTGTTTGCTTGCTGTGGGCCCCAGTTTACTGCCCTGCCATCCCCTTCTTCCCCCCAGAATAAAAACCCTGTGGTTTATCAAACCTCATTTTCTCCAAGTGCCTTTCTAAGTTTAGTTTTCTCTCCTAATTGCATGCCAAGATGGGGGAAGGGGGGGGGGGGAGAGAAATTGGTTAATTGATTAGTAATTTAGTCTCTGGTGATATGCTTATTTAAGAAATCTGCCAGAGTTATATATGTCAAATGATTCACATGAAAACAACATCAAGTGAATCATATATAAAAATGACATAATTGCTATTAAACTTAGAAGCCATATGTGTGGCTGAGGAAATTACTGGCTTTAGCAACTCTTTTATATTTCTTCCCAAACCCAGTTATACTCCTCTGAACAGAGAAAGCAACTTTATGTGTAGGAAAATAGTCCCTGTGAGTGTTATTTGGAGATCTGCTAATTCAAGGAAGTAGGTGCATATTCCAGCACTGCAGGAAAAGAATCAAAATTGGGAGTGTTGGGAAGCTGAGAAAGGGGTCTGTCGCTTTTTCTTTTTCTCATCAGCGAGATTAAACTCCGGCTCTTGCAATATGCACCATCTGAGATTTTATTGCTTTCTGTTATTTTTAGTACTAGGAGGGAGATTAAATGAAATCCGGGATTATTTCAGACAGTGTTAAACTTTTTATTGCTCATTTCTGCCATCAGGCTCAGGCTGACCCACTTGGGTGGGTCACTACAGAAGGTGGGCTCTGCAGACAATTAATTCCTCTCCCTATATGTGGCCTTATAGGAAAGAACCAGCAGAAGTAAATATAGCTATTAATACAGCTACTCTTTTGTTTGACATTGCTCTCTTCTCAGAAGTCTGTTGTGTGCTGAACTCCACATATGCAAACAGTATTTTATATGTGGCTCGGCATCCTTGCAGGCTCTGTGGAATCACAGGCTTGTGTCAATTCCCTGAGCACTTTGGAAGCTTATTTTTATTTATCTCTTTTAGGCTGCTTGAAATAAACCTAAACTGATATAATATTTTGCATTTCTTTATGAGGAGATTAATAGGAAGGCTGATTCCTGTTTTTTTTTTCTTTTGAGTGTGTATTTACTTCAAATCTTTACATTAAAAAAAATTTAGCTTGGTACAAGTTCCTTCATTTTTATTCCTTTTTATAGGGTGGTGCCTTTTCCATTAGTCACAGCCCTTGACACGCTGATATATGCAGTGAGGAAGGCTTTAGGTGCTGGTGGTGATGAATAGCTGTTGGAGCACTCTCCTGCAGTTAATCTTGGGAGCAAGGAGAAATTCTGGTCCTGCTTCTGCAGGTTGCAGAGGTCTCTCTTGTCTTCGGGGTGGGTTTCTTTGGCTCACGAGCGTGCCTGCCAGCTGGTGCTGGCAGAGTTTTAGCCCAGGACATTAGCAAGTCCCCCCTGGTGAAGAGGAGGGGTCAGTAGGCAGCTATTCAGCTCTGACAGGGTGCCCGTGTCATCGACACTGAGGGATGGAGCATCTATTGTGGCCTGTGTGATGTGAAGAACCCCCCAGTATTTTCTGTAATTAGTTGCCGATAAATCAACTTCCAGAAGCCACGCGTGAGAGACTATCTCAGTCGTTATAAGCTGTATTTTGTTATGTCTGGAGTAACATTCCCCATATTTTGGGCACTCTGAGTGTCCCAAGGTTTGTCCTCGGCCGCCAGCCTGGATACACATCGTTTCTCCTGCAGACCTTGGGCTCTCCTGGCACAAACAAGTTTGTCAGGAAAACAGGGGGTTACACTGTCCTGGGCTGGATTTTTTTCCTGCTACATGTCTGTCTAATCTTGCTGTGGAGTCACTGATGTAAGAGGAATGAGCTTGGACTGGAGTGGGCAGTGAGTGCGTCTGCGATGGAATAGCGATTTATTCCGTAAACACGGAGCGCTGATGGAGCCCTGAGCTCTGACTCAGCCCCAGCTTGGGAAACCCAAGCCTTTCCCCTTGCCTGTGCCTGCCAGCCCCTTCTTTCCCCTCAGACCTCCAGCCTTTCACCAAACACAGCCTGGGAGCTGTCTCTGATCTTTATCTAGGACTGCCACTGAACTTGTCAGTAAACACAAAGGGCTTTTGTTTCAAAGAGTTAATGCAGCTGGTTTGCTTAATTATTCAAAGGAAAGGGATGAGCTAGGTAGGGAGCCACAGAGTGACCAACATTTCTAAAGAATAATCTAACTTTTCTAAATCTAAGTTTTCTAATGGGAGTGAATCTAATAATCTAAGTTTTCTAAATGGGAATGATTCTGAGTGGAGAATTGGTATCAGCAGTTGCAAAGCTTTTTTTATTTTTTTAAATTTTTTTTTTTTTGTGTGTGATTTTGGGAGCTCTTAGTCATTTTTGTCTTAATCCAGGTTCACAGCTGAGTCATTCCTTCTGCTCTTCTTCCCCTGGTGATTTTTCCATGCTGTTTCATTTTTCCCAGATAGATATTACTGGAGTAAGGCTACGCTAACCACACTGCAAGTAGTGAAAACTGCATGTGATTTCCTTGGGAAGCAGAGAACATCCTCTGTGTGTTTTTCTGGGATGTGCATCCCCATCACATGGAGGTCTGTGCAGTGGGGAAGCGCATCAGGATAAAGTGTGGGAGAGGCAGATGTCATCAATATCACTGGATTTACCTCCAGCTCTGGCTAAAGAGGAAATCATGAGTGAATAGGTTGCAGTCTTCACGCTGGTGCTCAATTTGGCAGTGCAGAAGGTTGAAGAGGAGCTGAGGGAACCAGTGTCAGGAGCTGCTCTTGCACACTTTGTATTTTCACCTTGTTTGGGACTGGCACAGCATGGGATGGCTTGAGAGAGACAGAGCAAAATGCATTTCAGAAGAGGAAAGGGGCCCCCATATAATGAAGAGTTCAACTGAAATAAGTGTGGAGAAAAAATTTATTTCTTTGCATGCCAGATTTCTTGCCACTTTCAAGCTAATCCTTTCAGTTCACTTCAATACAGTCACTGAAGTAGCTTAGAAAAAGAGAGAAAAAGATCTTTGATATGCTAGATCAACCAAAGTTTAAAAAGTCTCTCTTTGTATATGCCATTTATAATGCAAATCTCAAGTTGGCATTTTAGTTTCACTTACTGCCGTTACTGAAGTACCTTGGAATACAAAGGCTGGAGATGGGAGGGAGTTCCCAAATGGCAGAGTGCGTTTAATAGTTCAATAATAAATGGGGAAAAAAATTACATTTCCTCATTTCTGTAAATACCTTCTGCCTCCGTAGTGTGTGAGGCACAGGGAAAAAGTGAATCTTACTGTATAAAGGATGAAGGGATTGGTCTGAGTCTTCTGGGAATTTGAATTCAGCTTCGGTAGAGCATCCCCAAAAAGATTTAACACTGGCTGGGGTGTGACTTTCCTCCTACCAGGAGAAAATTTTAAGTGTTAACTCTGTTTGCTTAGGCAGTGAGCAACCAGTTAAGTTTTCTTTTGGAAAGAAGCCTAATTTCTGAGAGTTGCCTTCCCAAATATATAACCTGATTTCTTTCCCCTGTGTTCCCAACATTTAAGCACTGATTAAATGTCACCAAAGATAATAGGAGAAATGCTCATGACGGCCAGGCTATTTTAAAATAGCATGGGCATGCTTAAAGCAATAAGTAATTTTGCCTCTGCTACACAGTGTGTTTAATGCATATTTAAATTAAACTGTAGACAACTTTGAGCAGGCTGGATCTGGAAATGAGTTATCTTTCTAATTGGGGATATTTTGGGATTTGCCCTGCTGAATTTCACACAGCCACTCTGCAGAAGGTGACTCTTAAATGGGGTGATTGTGGGCTCCTGTCACTCCTCAGAGCAGGAATCTTGAGATTATCCTGTCTGACTTTTGAATCCTTGTATTTTGGTGTTCTAGAGACAGTGGGGGAACTTGGACTGTAGGGCATAACCCAGCCTCGTGCTCTGTTTCCAAACCAGAATTAGTCTTCCTTTTCACTCCCTGCTTGGTGCCAATGTGCCTTTGTCTCCACTGAGAAATCACTGTGGCATCAGAGCTGAAGCTCTTCAGGGTATTTTCTGGGAGTCAAAGTGTCAAGATTATATGTTTATTTATTGATTTTTCCCCAGTTTTTTTTTTTTTTTTTAATTGCAAACACCACTTAAACCTCTACTACAGCATGTGTGGCACTGTATCCACCAGAAATGCCAGTCTGATTTTGAGGAGTTTGGAAATGTTTTGTTGAATCTGGAAAATGATGAGTGGAAGAAAAAAAAAAGTGTCTAACTAAGCTGTTACTGATTATCTGAGTGCAATGTACAGATTAAGGGCCTGATCTAAAGACCACTGGGGTCAATTGACTGAAGTGGACTTTGAATCAAGTCTCAGGAGCATTCAGTGAATGCTGTGGTGGAGGGTTCTGGAGATGAGCACAGCACACTTTCCTCTCTAATAAGCCTGAAACACTCCAGCTAACATTCTAAAGCAGAGATGGTTCCTGGCTTGTATTGAAAAGCCCTAAAATTATTGCATAGAGAGTGTTTTTAATATGTAATGTGAGAAATATTCAGCTGGGAGCAGAGATTATTTGTAGCATCTCAAGAATGTGACTTTCCAGGTGTAGGAACGGGCGTTTCAGAGTATTTTTTTTTTCTTTTTGGACAAAAGGGTGTTTCATCAAACTTTCTGCTCTTCAAAATTCTATGATCTAAGTCCTTTAGATTACATGTTTTCCCACACAGCAGTGATTCTATTGCCTTTTTCAGGCTGCTATGGAAAAACTTGAGGGGAAAAAATATAACTAAAATATGCCCAAGCATGCAAGTCAATGATCTGTGTGTTAAGCCTATTGGCACATACAGGACAATTTTATTGCATGACCTACTGGTTAAAAACATCAAAAATATAAGTCAAGTCATTTGAAGAACTGCTGTTTAGTGAGTTAGAATGAATGAAGTCTTTATTGAGTGCACACTTCCAGATCCATCACTGGTTCTGTTCTAGCCATGCCCTATCCTAGTCTTATATGCCCCAGGCAGTCTTTCTGAGGCCACTTGACCTGCCAGTCATATTTCAGAAACTACTGATACGGTTCCTGATTTAGTTTAGATTCCAAACAGGCTAGCTGAGGATTACAGACTAATGACCCATCAGATGCTAAAGGCAAAGGCTTAAAGTGCTCTAGTGAATTAAGCCTCAACATTGTCTGAAGGGAAGAATTTATTATGTCATTAAACTTGATTCAATAAGTTTCATTTCTTTGGATGCATTGCACTAAGCAAGAAGTCAGGAATTAGTGGGAGGGAGAGATACCATTTTGGTTCTCTTCAGGTAAAGCATTGATATTCAAGTAGAGCAGCAAGGGATGCCATTTCATAGAATTTTGGCTGTATTGCTAAAAACAATAGGTTGAGAAAACTCTTCATAGTTGATTAACTAACCATGGACTCCTCAAACTGGGTTCACTTGAATCTATGCTTCACTTGGTAAATACACAGCAAAGTGAGGCTTGCCTGATTTGATGAGACCCTTGGTGAGGTTTCAGGGGCTTTCCATCAAATATCAAGGCCTCAGTGGTGTAAAGATATTAGTAGCAAGTTATAGATGGCACTGGGATTTAATGCAAAACTTAATATGAGCACATAATGTGATGAGTCAAACGGGGATTGCAGCCTGCCTCTGAAGACTGTGGCAGTGATCTGAAGGAAAATGCAAAATGCAGAGATCACTTTAAAACATAAAAAAACCCCCAAATTAAAAAAAAATAAACATTTGGTGTTTTATCTATCTACATATGTCTCCTAGTTGTGTTACAGCAACAGAAAAAAAATATGTGTTTATAAATAATAACAAAGATTCTTCAGGAAAATGTTAGGATTTTTTTTGTAGCTTTGTCACTCATCTCTCCCAGTATCTGATGGAGTTCATTTGAGTCCTTCAAGATGTTTTTATGTTGTAGAGGTGGTCACGCAATAAGGAGAGAAGTGAAAAGCTAGAAAATGTGATTTTACTGGCATTCTTTTATATCAGGCAGTAGGATGGTAAGAGTGTATATTTTTGAGGTTTAAAATTAATTTAAATGTGGTTAGATTATCATTTTAATAAATTATGGACCTTATTACAAATGTTAAGTTGCACTGAAATATTTTGAACCGTATATATTTATATGACAGCAGGTCTGGGATTAGGGTTTTTTTTATTAGATGATTTTAATCACTTTAATACAATTCATAATCAAAGGGAATATTTAATATTCTGGTCTTAAAATTAAAATTGACCTAATGGGCTGATTGTCTCATTCTTTAATGGAGACTGTTCTTTCCCTAAAATGCAATAGCTTTTCCTTGGGAGTTAAAGAAGTGGTAAAGGTCACTCTGATTTATGTTCATACACAGCTCTACTTTTTTCCTTTTCTCTAACACACTGGAAAGGCAAAATTCACTGCTGTGTTAAAACTACTTTCCACTGTGATCTGAATGATTAAGTCCTGCAGGTATGTCTGTATATACACACTTATGAATTCATATTTATCTTTAGGCTTCTAATGAAAAACATTATATAATTTAACTGACCACTGCAAGATCTTAATCTATAGGATGGGCTTCTGAAGAACTAAAGTTGGGAAATTTATGCAACTCCAAGAGATTCAACAAAACATCCAAAATGTTTTTCACCTTCTCCTGCTGATAGAACATTCTTAATTAGTGTGATAGTACTGAGTAGCTGGCCCACAAGTTGTCTCAGACCAGTATGAAATTCAACTTTACCTGGTTTATGGTGGGTTTTGGTTTTGTGTGTGTGTTTTGGACAAAAATGTTCTGCTGGGAATCAAGGAAAAGGATGTATTTAGGACATACCAGCCCAGAGTACATCAGCACAAAAATTTTAAATACTTCATGTTGGAACTGGAATGGGCACTTCAACTGCCTAAAGTTAGTGAAAAATGTTTGGAGGGCTTTGCTTAGTGATTGTAAAACAAATGTTGGAGTCTTGGAAGCTGCTGTATAGTCGTGTTGGAGTGGGCCTTTCTACCATCCCTTGTGGTGGCATTTTTGTTCTGGGCACAAAGTGATGTCACTCTGTGTGGGCACCCTCAGCCTTGGTCGTCTTGTCCTTCTCCACTGAAAATGTCAGGAAGATCTCAACTGGCAGTTTGAAAATTAAACAGATTTCAGTATTGTGCTGAAAAGGCAAAATATGCTGGTTAAATATGAAAGGGTGTATATTTATCTTCAGGCGTCAGCTGTGGCATCTTGTGCTGGTTGTAAGAAAATGTTACCCCCAGCTGGTGCAGTAGGACCCTGCTTCTCAGCATATTCTCCCCATTCTGCTGCTCCCACTATGTGTAAAAACAGCTTGCTGGAGTTTGAATCACAGAAATTTTGAATTTATGGGACCTCCCAGATTCCCATGGTGTCGCTCTTTGTAAGCAGTTCCCCCAGGAAGGAGGAGAGGAGAGGGGTGATGAATGAAAGAGGGGAATGTGGAGCCACAGGTGGCCTCAGCATGTGCTCCTTCTGCTTTTGTGAGCCAAAACTCTTGACCAGTCCTATAGCTGGTGTGGGGAAGGCTGTAAAAGCATTAGAAATTGCCCCTCTCACCCCCAGAACTCTCTGTGTAGGAAAACATCCATTTTCCCTCCTTTTTTGGGGATTGAGTCTGGATATTAAAATGGGGACCTGAATCCCAGGAGATCAAACCCCTTGTCTGGTGAGTGGCTCCGTGAAGCCTCGACACAATCTCTGTCAGTTTTCCCAAACTGCATAGCAGGGATAATATTTAACCAGCCTGTGGGGGTGTTGAGTGATTATTGCCTCTGTAGAACTGTGTTTCCTTATCACCCCCCTGTCTGCTCCTGGCTGACCTGGGCAATGTGTCCTTGCCTGCTGTGTTGTGTGGCCAGCAAGTGTTGCCAGGTGGCTTCTGCTGTGGCAGGCAGGTGGGACAGCCTTGTAAATTGGGGTAGTGGAGTATTACCAAACAAGGTGTGCAAGAAGGGAGGTTTTTCACCAGGTTTTGGTTTCCTGTGTGCCTTATCTTTCATGGGGAATAGATGAAATCTGAGGCTGCTGGAAAAATAATAACCCAAAATACTAGATTTTTCTATGAATATTATATGGGTGGAGAAGAAAGCAGGGCAACACTGCCTGAAGGCCACCTCAAAACTTCTTTATCTCTTCTAAACCTGTCCCATTCCAAACTGCATTTAGAAATCTTAACCCAGACTTGAAATTTTTCACAGCATTACAAATACTCATTCATTTCTCTTCTTTGACTGCTAAACATGTGTCCTGCAAAAGAAATATGCTGAAGGGGAAGGAGAAAATTTCTTTGCAGTTTAATGCTGTCATCACTCCGTAGCTCAGACTCTGTTGTGCTATGAAAACACAGAGTATAAAGATTTCTGCTAACGAATATGAATTTGACTTCTGCGTGCAAGTGATGTTGTTCTTTATGGTGTTTCTTCAGCCTGTTCTGAAGATACTATTCCAAAAATAACTTCAGGTTTAGAGTGCTTTGAACATGATAGCTTTCAGGAAAGGAGATGAGATTCAAGTTCTCCCATTTTATAGAAGGTGAAATTGAGGCATGAGGAGCCACAGCTGGCCAATTTTTCTTTTTTTTATATTATCTGATAACAGAAAAGGGTGTACCTTTGGAAATTAAACTTGCATGCTGTTTGTATAGGAGAAAATATGGATTTTACTTGGTCTCCTGCTTAAGTTAGGTTCCCTCCATTTTTTTACTATTGCTTCAAATTTGTGAAATTATATTTTTTATATATGATTGATGTGTATTGTACTTGGCCCTTGTTTGGTGAAGTTTGTGTGTAGTATTTCCTGTTGTTTACTGCAGTTCTTGTTTCTGATTTTTTACAATGTATTTAGATACATAATTAAAATTTATGTAGCTTTACGAAGTTGGACAATTGGTTTAAAAGAAAACGATGGAGGGGAAACCCACCAAAACATTAGTCTGAGTCAGGTGTAGTTTATAGGATTATCATTGGATCTTAACATGGGGAGGAAAGTTAACCACAAAGACAACAAGCTGCTGTGACAAAATGTGTTGTTCCTTTTTTGCAGTGGATGACTTTAATTTCCAGAAGGGAGTCTCAGTTACCTATTTCAGAACGCTTCACTTGGCCCCAGGTATTTCAGGTAGATTAACAGCCTGATGTACCGTGCCCAGTGTGAAACCAGTGATGCGGTGGTGTTACCTTGGATGCCATAGGTACAAGGTACAAACTTCATATTCCTGTTTTTCTCTTGCCTGCATTCCATCTTCCACCTTTTGGTAAATTTTAAACACACGTTGTTGCAGCACGAGCAAGGTTATGATTGGGCTTGCTTGCAAAAATTAGTGCAAACCAAGGGGAACAGGTCATTGTTTTCAAGACTAGAATGAAGAGTCAGGGAGTTCTTAACTGTTCAAAGAGTTTTTCTCCTAATTTCTTTTATTAAAATATCCACGAATCAGACACAAAGCTGGAGTATGATATGCATTCTGTTTATCTACACATAGATCTTAAATATTTTTTGCCTCTCCTATTGCCTTTGTTTGGTTCTTGGCACATGTTTCCCCATGGATGGTGATGAAAAAATCACCTGACTGATGGATAATTCTGCATCCTCAGTGCAAAGGAGTGTCTGGAATTTTCTAGATATGGCCTTCCAACCACAGGCTGGTTTGGTGTCCACAGTAAAGATGTAAGACCATGAAATTTGAATCTGAGAGTGTGTTTGGACCCGAGTCCGTACGATCCTTGCTCAGGGGATGCTATTGCCTGAGGGTGTTGCTCTCAGAGAACCCTGTGGGATGGTGAAGGTGGCTTCACCTTACAGGGAAATTAAGGGGTGGAGGGACTCACATTTTTAGGTGGATTAGGGTAGATGACTAGATTCATAATTTAGGTTGGCAACCAAAACTCTTGCATAAAATCTGACCCTCCAAAGGGCCTGAGTGACTTCAGCTGGCACGTGGAGCTGCAAACAGGGCGGTCAGTTTGTCTGACCCTGGGCTGGCCAGCTCACTTTCTCCGGCTGTCCCCTCTCTCTCCCCCTTGCTCCTCTGGGCAGCAACTCAACACTGGAAATCACTTTAGAAAGTAACACTCCTAGAAGGATATTTCCATTTAAGTTCATGAGATCAAATGCTGGTTTTGATTACAAAAGAGCAAACCTATTGCCCTCCACGGGGTTGTGTTGATGTAATACAGCCATAAAAGAGCACAATTTGTTTAGCCTAGCAACAACGAAGACTAAGAGGGGTCACGATTGCTCTGTACTCAAAAAAAAGGGGGATGTAAACACCAAGAAGGGTTGAGTGGTCTCAGTTAAATGACAATATTGGCATGAGAACAAACGAATATTCAAGAGCCATAAATAAAATCAGCCCCAGATTAAGTCTTCAAGTTATCTCAGCTCTGGAAAGAAGTTCCCATAGAAGTTATGGGGTTAAAAAAGTTAACAGGTTTTAAGATGGAGCTAAGTAGTTTATGAACTGTATCCATTCAGCATTATATGATGAGCTTTCCTGGGATAGCAAGGGACAAGGCTCTAACCCAGAACTGAGCAAGATTTCCTGTGTTTCTGTAAGCAAAATTTGGCCAATCTGGCCTGCAGTACTTCTAGTTCAGATGTGTTTATGTGAGCCCCTTTTGCTCAGCATGACTGAGGATGTCCGAGCTGCATTTCCCAAATAAGGTGGTGGATTAGCTTTCTTCAGAGCCTGTCATCCTACCTGGGAATAGGTGTGCTGTATTTGATGAACTGACATAATTTGAGTTTTGCCCCTTTCTCTGGAGAGGCAGATGGGTTATCCTGATATCTCCCTTTGGCAGGGTTGCCAAGCTCTGGCTGAGGTTAGGAAGCCACTGCTCCCTGTGTGTGGTGGGAGTCACCCCCAGTGTTGTCCATGTGGGGCTGGGGCACCACGTCCACATTTGTGCCCTGTTGGGGACCTGGGAATAGATTACAGACAGTTTCAACTTTAAATTTCCTTGCTCTCTTGGGGGTGAAATATAATCCTTGCCCTCGCTCTAACACATCCTTTGTGATTTAATTTAAATGGTGATTTTTACCATGACATGTGATGCTCATCTGCTAACCCTTTCCCCAATATGTTCAATTTAAAGTAGCATCAAACCTTGGAATATGCCTCTATCTATAGACATAGAAGCGTGCTATGAGGTAGTTTACCTACTTAGGTTGGTACCTAGGAGCTTGTAAACAAATTCATAAATTTGTCATGATGATTATAGTGTTGGCAAACACAATGGTTGATCATATTATAAATGTTTATCAACACCCGCACTCACCCACCTGCTAAGAGGTGCTACGCTTTAATGAAATTGTTTGAATATCAAGGCTGGTTGCTAAGATACAATGTTCTTGTTACCAGGGATGTGATGCTTACAGATTTCTGTTATCAAATAATGATTAGAGATGTGCTAACCTCAAGGTGCTCGGTGCAGTGGAAGGCTTACTGAGCCACAAATTAGTAAACTGTCTGCCTGAGCAGACACTTACAGAAGGAGCACATGTGCATCAAACTTACCGAGCTGACATTTTTAAAGAAGACAAGATCTGGCAGTGTAAATGTTCCTATAGATGATGAAAGACTGTCATAGGAAATGTTTACATGATCTGTTGCCTAGCACAATGTCTTCGTGCCATTTTCCCTCCCGACGCAGAGCAGTGTTGAAATCACCAAGTCAAATAACTGCTTTCCTCTTGCTCTCTAAAATGTCTCTTGCCACTCACCTCTTGAAATTACACATTCACAAATTTCTATTTTCTAAGGGCCATGCAAAAATGGAAACAAAGAAGTGTAAGAAAATGGCCAGCACATGGGTCTGCTGGTTAAAAGATGGCATTTTGGGGACTGTGGTGGATCCAATCTTGAAAGTTTTGCTGTTGTTAAAACCACCCCTAGATGTTAAAGAAGACAAACATAAAATATTGATGATATTTTCTTTTTAATGTAGGTGCTTTGAGGGCTCTGATTTGCTAATGCACTTTCTAAGAAAGTATAAATACTGTACCTCATTTTATTCTTTTACCAAAGGCTTTTCGGTGTTACTAATCATCAAAGAAAATGATGAACAACACAATATAGGTGATCAAAAGGATTTTGCTAGCACTGCTGCAGTGATAAGTAACCTTTAAGTGTAATTGTTGATCTCATTATTGAATTAGGGTTCAAGGTGTGTTTGCAGTCTCTTCGTTAGCACAAATCTGAGTTTAAAGCCAGTTCAGCTGAAATTGTCTCAATTGTAAGCGGGGTTCATGCTTGCCTCTGAGACTCAGTGTATTTTTACATCAGCAGTAATTGTTTGTTTCAGTGTAAAGGGATGTTATTTTTCTGCTCCTGTAAGAATCCTTTTGTAGCTACTCACAAGACACTCCTATTGCTATAAGTAAAATCTGCTGGCAATTAAATCCAATTCAGTGCAGTTCTAGCAGATAAGTAGACAACTTTAAAAATACAGAATTGCAAAATTAAAAAAAAATCAGCAATAACTTACTATGGTTATAATTCATGATATTAAGCTTTACCCTTTGGATGTATAATTCCTACTTTATAAAATGATACAAGACTGCATCCTACAACAGGCTCTTAACATAACCCATGTTCTACCTACGCTGTGTGGGCTGTTCAGACAAATAATCGCCTTCAGCAGATGCCTTTGTCATAATGAGTGTGATAGTTTAATATTTATGGGAGAACTGCTGATTTTCAATGCCTGCTTTAAAACCCCAAGAATAATTTTTCCAGCTCTAAGGGCTGCATGGAGATGAAATGTGGTGCAGAGTGAATGAGATGTAGAAACCGCTCGATGCCACTTCCAAGGGATGGGATGGGGTCTCCTGCAGGGATTAACCTGCACTGTGGCTCTCTTTCCTCCTGCCCTCCCAGTTTTGCATAGGGAGCAGCAGGGGGGCTGGTAAAAGAGGCTGATCACTCTCAGTTAAGTAAAGTTGATGAAGTGATGCAAAATTGCTAATTTCTGTTGCTTAAGCTGAGGTGGGAGAACCTGAAATCTGGCCTCTATGGGAATGGATTTGCACCGTGGCTTGTGTTTACCTCCTGGGACAGCTGATCCCCTTTGCCTGCTCTCCCACCTGTTCCCCTGCTGGTTTTCACTGAGCTTTGGACCTGCATTGAATTTTATGGCTCTGCTATAATATTTCTGACATTTGTACTTTTGTTATCACATATATTGGCTATGAAAACATGAAGTGTTCTCTAAAACCAAGTCCTAAAACTTCCCTTCCTTTCACCACTAGTTATCAGCAAGCTGGGACTGTAGCTGTGGCCACCATGGAAATGGAGATGTAGTGAAATTCCTTAAAAAACACCAAAACACAGATGCTCACCTGGCCCTTTATGAAAATATAGACACTTTATCTGATGCAGCTGCCTGTGAAGTGGGAAAAAAAAAAGTAGTCTTTTTTCTGCCTTTTTTTTTTTCCTTAGGTTTGTTGTAATGAATGATTTACATGGCATTAGATTATGTTGGGATATACTGTGTCAGGTGGCATGACCTGATATAACCCAACTTAATGCAACACATATGTTTAGATTGTATTACATGTGAAGAAAAATTCCCTGAGAAGCTGTCAGGAGCAGGTGATTCCTGCAAATGGAAAATATTTGCACAGTGATATTTTATACGGGTCAAAATTGAAAGGTGTGTAATACTTCAGCATGGATTTAGGAGCCTTAGCCTCGCTGACTTTGCTGGGACTAAAACTTTTTTATTTGCCACTGTTGGCTTTGGAAATATGATTTAACAGCTGAAGTTGAGATGGAAATTTTGCAAAATCCTGCTTTCGTTAGAGCTGATGGAGTTGCAGTTGTGTAAGAGACTACAAGTGAGATCCAAATCAATTGACTCGCAGCTAGCAATAAAGCAGGATGTAAGGAATTCACACAAGCAAGTCTGGATTATTATTTTCCTTTTAAAATATTGCGTGCTTGATCGCTTCCCCTTTTGGAAATCAACTTGATAGGAATGTGGGCCGAAGTGCAAGGTTTACATTTCACTCTGACATGACTATGTCGAGGTACCCAGCTCTAAATTTGGAAGCTCATATGGATTTTTTTATTTTCTTTTTTTTCTTTTTTTTTTTTTAATTTGGTGTCAGAAATAGGAGCCTAAATTTAGGCTGTGAAGTTCATTTAAGAGTCTAAATATAAACGTTCTGCTTTTCAAAAGTGCTGAGCACCCTGCAGCTCCCTCAGACTCCATTGAGACTTTGCCTCGGTGTAGGATGCTGCTCCCAAATGCACCCCATCGCAGGGGGGAGTGAGGCTCCTGGTGTGTCCATTCTGTGTTTGCACAGCACAAAATGTGTGTTTGCAGTGCCTGAGACTCAGAAAGTCAGAGAAGTGCCTGTGTGACCCTAATTGTATACACATGTAGTGGCCTTCTGTGTATACATCGTGACAGGGCTAGATCACGTCCTCAGCTGCGCTCGCCAGGGTGGGTGTTTGGGAGTGTGATGTGAGCAAGGCAGGGGTTACAGCCAGACAGATGTTTCTGTGAGGAGACAGAAACAAAAAGTCTGTGGTTTGAGAAGCCAAACATCCACACTCACAGCTTTTTCATGTGGGCTCTTCTGTGGATGAGCTGAGCTTAAAACCAAAGCATTATCACACTTCCCTTGCAGGGTGTTTTTTACCTGCAGTCTGGCTGCTGTTGCGTCTATGTTGGGGATACTCCTGTTTCTACTCTGCCCAAAGCCTTTTCTATCCTGTCTGGTACTCAGCATTTCACCTCATCTTGATCAAATTTTCTTCTACCTTTATCCTGTTTTAGCAGACTTGTAGTTTCCTTTTATCCAGCTTTCCCCTTAACCCCATTCTTACTTAATTTCTGTATGAGAAGTTCTGACAGTTTAAATTTTTTTGCTGTGGGTACCCAGCCCTAAATCCAGGAGCAGCATTTGCAGGTGGTAAATTCTTTTACTCCTGTAGCCCTAAGCTCAGCAAAAAGCTCTCCCATGCTGTGTAAATGGCTGTAGAAAACCCTGACAAGGGATAGGTTTAGCTTGTGAGAAAATACATTTCAACTTTTAAAAGTTAAAAATGTCACAAACTTGAGGTGTAAATAAGAACAACCTGAGATATAAATAAGGACAACTTGGCCAAAGGCAAATGGGTGATCCTGGACAAGAGCTACCCTCATTTCTGCTGAATCCAAAGTTCCCACTTGGAATAGTGGTAGGATCTTTGGCAAGAATAAGCCTTGCTGTTATTCTGGGCAAGGCAATGCATTTCCTCTCCCCAGCCCTCATCAAAGAAATGCCTCAACTTTTTTGAGCTGAAGTGTCTCCAAAGCATCTGTCTCTCAAACAGATACCTGGCATAGCACTGCCAGCTCAAACAGTTAAAATTGGCTAGACAAAAAGTGACTGAAATCCGTGTCTATTAGTAAGAGGAGTTTTCAGGCAAACGATTATATGTGTTGCTGCCACTGCCAATAACGCCGATATTTATTTTTGTATTATGCACAAACCTTTAAACAGGATCATCCTCGTTACAACACATCATCAGGGGCTACTCTGCACTGAGCATATGGCAGGGCTGGAGCTTGGAGAAGTGGGTAGTAGCTGGTGAATGCTGACAGCTGAGAACAGACCATTGTCACTACGCTGAGTGTGTTTGCAGTCAGGGTGCAGAGGCAGCAGTTACCTGCTTTTGAAGGCTCCAGCTTCTCCAGAAAAGATGGGAGCAGATGTCAGGAGCCTCGGATTTGGATCCGATAAGGACTTGGATCAAAATATCAAACAAAAATATTTTAGGGAAAGTTTCTGGGAGGAAGTGAGCTATATGGGGAGCATGGCTTGCCAGGCTTTTTAAAAATAAAACGTTCTCACTCTGTGTTTAGCTCTCCCACAGTTTGAAACACTTGCGGTGATCGAGCCTAGCAGCCCTTGTCAGTCTACAGTACATCATCCCCCTTCGGTTGGCTGGGAACATCTCTCCTGTAAGGGCAAAATAAAGCTGCTCATTTTGCACACATGCTTTTAAAACTACAGGCAAGGAATACCTAAATATAAAACAAGGGCACCTTGGACGGAACGCTTTCTGACTGGGGCTGTTATCGCCCTTTCCCCTTGCAGTCACACATCTGCTTCCCCTGCCTTTCCTTACACGCACCTGTAGCTTGCTGACAATCACGGAATGGTTTGAGTTAGAGGAGGCCTTAAAAATCCTCAGTTCCAACCCCTGGCCCTGGGCAGGCACAGGGACAATGTGTCCCATGGTGTGTGTGTGCTACTCAGGTTCACACCACTGTCACACCTCGCTCGCTCCGTGCTCAGGAGCGCGTTCCTCCAGTTAAATACCAAACCACAGCTCCATATCTACAGCGGCAGCAGGAATCTGGTGCATGGGTGGATGAGAGGAGGGCCTTCTGCTGCCTTCACGTTACCCTTAGCCCTTTATTTGCAGGGGGGATACAAGATTTGGGGGTCAATGAGTGCTCTTAGTTTCGTCTGTGTTTTTTCTTAAGCAAATCGTCTTGTGGTAATTGCGGTAGTGCGACCAGGAGAGAGATTTTTTTTTTTTGGTGCTTTTTTAAAATCGCTGTTCATATGATACCTCAAAATATCTATCGCTGGCTGGCTTTCTGAACTGTTCTTTTTGTTGGCGCTTCGAAAAAAGTAAAATTAATTAATTAAAAATAAACTTATTAGTAACTGCCTCCAAACTGAGAAATGGGCAGGTTTTTCTAGTATTTTTTTTTTTTTTACTTGAAACTGCCTGGGCTGGGAAGACAGGATGCTTTTTAATGCATAGATTATGAAAAAGGAGATTAGCAGACCTTTGTCGAAGAACCATGAGTTATGTTAATCTATGAGTCTCTTTATGGTAATTACAAACTAAATCAAACGACACAACTGTTGAAATGTGCTGTAGAATTTTTTTGCCAATTAACAATCAGAAACAGTAATGTTGATGTTCCTATGATAAGTCATAATATGTCAGTTTGCAAAAGCATGCAAAGTGAGTTTGCTGTTTCATGGCAAGTTTTCTTTTGTTGCTTGGTAATGAATTGTAATGTAGCTGCTTCCCATTTACCGTGAAGAGGTAACCATCAGCTCTCGGTGGGCTGGGGGCCTTCTCAGGGGGGAAGAGAGTGCTGCTTTGACTATAAATGCTGTGCTCAGCCTGTGAAGACATTATAGAGAGGTGTATTCACCAAAATAAAATGCAAAATCTACCTAGCTAATGTCCATTCTTATGCCAATATTTGAACACCTCCTTGCAAATTAACATGCAACGTGGCTCATTGAGGCAGGTGATATCACTCTTTATAATACCATAACACCCAAATACGGAATCATCACAACCAGCAGCCCCCATAAAATATTTTTTTAGGGGTATGTTTTATAGGGAACAACCCAGTTGGAGTGAGCATATTGCAGAGCATTGTTTTGTATACTAATTATCTACATCAATGGCTGTGCGGAGCGGCTCCGAGCGCTGTACCTGCTGTGCCGAACAACTCGCTCGTAGTCATGGAGTGTCTGCTTCCTGTGGGCACCTGCCCGCTCTGTGCAGAGCATCACGTTGAGCCATGTCACGTTGTGTCACATCACAGATGAGATGTGACCCGGTGTAACCTGACACAGCGCAGCGCTGGCACCGCCGCGGATCAAAACCCGGCGGAACCACGCGGTTGTATTCGTCAAGGGCGGTGAAATGCAGGCTGGCTCCTCCTGAACCTGCAGGTTTACCCCTTAGCCTGGCTCTCTGGAGGTAGTTTGGCATATCTCTCTGTGATATGAATACAGGAGTTTCCCTGCTTGTGCTTATTTATGGCACTTGTCATTTGGGAAACAGTAATCTTCCTACTTTTTAATCTAAATTGAACAGCGGTGGGCACGCCAATAAAACACGTCACGACAAACAATGGGAATTCTCCCTGTATTAATAATAAAATCTTTGAGATTTATCAGTCTCTCCCTTTTCTTCCCTTTGTGTGATGCAGTCTAAAGCAACTGCTACATTTATAGATGTCTGATAAAATTTTAATAGAAGAACCCATTACCTTTGATTCTGGAGTAAAGAGACTATATCAAAACCAGGAGTGTTGAACCTGAGCTAAATATAACTTGTTAACTTGGAGCAGCAGCCCGTGAGCTTTATAAGGCTGATGGATTTACTTTGCATTGCCACAAGCAGTGGGACAGTGAATTTTGTAGCAGGTGAGGTGCCATTAAAAAAGAGCAAAATATTTTCCAGCTATTGAGCACCGGGGTGTTGGTTGGACTCTTTTTTTGGAGATCTTTTCCAGCCTTAAGATTCTCTGAGGAGGCTGTGTGAGACACACCATTGATGATAACTCCACAAAACCAAGAATTTGGGGTTTGCCTCCTTGATTCTGGGGGGCACTGAGGTCTAAACAATGCCAGAGATGGGGTTTGCCATTTATTAAGATGGACTTTGGAACAAAATCTCAATATGGGGTTTAACAGCCAAATCCAGATTTACTTGGGGGGGAAAAGTGCTGCTACCTTGTACTCCCATGGGGGCTTTTCAAGAGCTGTATGCTCTCCAACATCCAACTCTGACTTCTGGATGCTCTGCTCACCTGGCATTTAGTGCCTGCATAATCATCTTTTTAAGGGCAGACTTCAAATTTTATGGAAATGTTGAAATAAATTTTCACTTTTAAAATTTTATTTTATATACTTAGTGGTATTTTGGGCAATTTTTTTCTCCTAACACTTAAATCTTTAGCAGAATTTTTTAACACTTCTGACACATTACTAAATGAAAATTGATGATTTTAAATACACACACACATATATATATATGCATGCATATATATATATAAGTGTGCCATAAAATATGACTTTTTCTGTACCATTTAGAGGAGAATCACTTTTTCCATGGGAGGAGGAGCTGCAGTTCAGGACTGTTTTTAGCTGTGTAATTACTGCTGATTACTGATTAGCAGGTAGAAAAGAGCATTTTTAGGACTAGGAACTTGTACTGTCCCATTTTTCCTATAGTGTGTGAGATAAAAAATAAAACTATACTACTTGCTACCATTTTTTTTTTTTCTGTTTGACTTGAAATGTGCTATTTTCTGAGTGTTTCATTAGCAAAAATCCAGATATTCATCTGACAGGATGGAGCTTAAAGACTGGGTGAAAACATGAAGTCAAATGAGGGTCTTATCTGAATCCCTATCTCAGATGGGAGGGTTTATTACTGAGCTAATAGTGTTGTAACTAAAGTTGCACGATGCAGCAGGCTTCAGACAGAAGCTGATGACCTCTATTATGACACATCCACTTTAGAACCAGATGAAATGTAGTAAAATGTATTTAAAAATATTTCAGAAACATATGTAGCTACCAGAATCTGAAGTCCTAAATGCATATAGCCTCTATTTCTCCACCAAAAGATGAAGCTGGTAAATACAGTAACATCCTTTCTCTCCTCGAGCTGAGCTGAATTTAAACTGTGAGCTTCATTTCCACAATTCAGTGTCCAATATGCAATCTGATCACACCTCCACTTTTGTGAGTTGTAGCCATGGCCTTAAATTAAATTACAAGCCCTACATTGGACTGACATAAATCTGATTTTGGGCTGAACTTGAAGTGTTTGAAATACCAAATCACTACTCCCTGATCCCTAATGAGAAGTAATCAAAGAATTTAACCAGCAGTACAAACACTTACACATCACTACAGATGTAGCCAAATTGACTCAAAGTACTCTTTTTCTCTATGAAAAAATTGTGTGCAAATATACCTTACTGCCACAGCCTCTTCCAGCAGAATGACTAAAGAGGAGGGGAAAAAAACTCTTCTGCTTTATTTCTCAAAAAAGAATCCTAGTGTTTTTTTCCTCCCTTCCCTTCTAGAAATCTGTTTTTCACTGTTCTACCCTGTGCCACATAAATAATAAAATGCAATAAGAAATTATCTAACCTGCCTGGATGTGACACGGAGCCTCTACCATGATCTGGACACCCATAAATTGGTTGGGTCCCTTTCTCCTGTCTCTTCCCCCCCCCCAAAAAAAAAAAAAACCCAACAACTCTGGCTTGGCATCTCAGTTCTCCAAACAATCCTGATTTATTTGACTGTCAAATTTCCTTGTTGTCTTCTTGCATTTTCCACGGCAGTTTAAAAACTCAATGCATCAGGGCAATTATGATATTATACAGCCATGCATATGATGGTACTGACACAGAGTAAAAAGAGAACTAAAAATCAATAGTGTTTGTATCCATCTGAGGAGAAGCAGCACTAAAACTTGCCCTGGTGGGAATGTGAAAAGGTATATCCTGAATTTTAGCCTTAAGGTGATGCAAAGCAAGGGAAGCTGTCTTTTCTAATGAATTGAAGCCCTTGCCCTCTGACCTTCTGAAGAAGAATTTTTTTTCTTTTCTTTGTTTTTTTTTTTTTTCCCCCTCTCTGCCTTTTTCTTTTTTTTTTTTTTTTGGGGGGGGTGTAGATGTGAGTAAGAAAACAGTTGTTATTAATGTTACTCTAGGCAATTTATTATTATGAATTTTTTGAAATTCCTGAGCAAAGGGCGGATCATGCCAGCTGCTCTGGTAACTGTAGAGTGGGATTTAGGATACTTAAATGAGACAAGCAGACTTTAAGTCATTCTTTGACTGCTGGAGAAGTAATTTTACACCCGATATTTAAGATAATCTGTCTACATCATGCATGTCATCTTTCTCCAGTGTGTATTTTACAGCCTAGGAAAGCTCATGTTCCTGCCTGAGTAAAGTGCTGTGAGTTATGTTTTGTCTGATACACCTTTTTAGAATGCACAGTTATTGTGTGAGGGGAAAGGGATGGTGGGTGACATGAGCAGCACTGCTGCTGGCTGATGCTCTTAAGGTCTCCTACAATAAATTGTGCTGATAAAGCTGCACCTGCTGCCAAAAAACAGGCCATGCAAACCCAATACATGATCCCAGGGAGGAATTCTTCCCTGGCAGGGTGGTGAGACCCTGGAGAAGCTGTTGATTCTCCATCCCTGGAAATGTTCAAGGCTAGGTTGGACAGGAGCAATCTGGTCTGGTGGAAGGTGTCCCTGCCCATCACAAGGGGGGAACTGTGTGAACTTTAAGGTCCCTTCCACCCAAACCATTCTGTGATCCTGTTTGTAAGTATTCCAGGAATGCAATATGTATCTAAAGGCACTTCTAATAACTTATGAAGTAAAGATGATGGTGATGATTATATTATATTATTTTCCATGCAAGGACATAGACTGCCATCTATTAAGCCATCCATAAAGAACCAGATCAGCGCATGAAAGATGTATAATATGGGCTTGGTGCCTGGCTGCAGTGTCTTCCACAAATGAGCAATGCTTGGACCACCATTTTTAGTAAGGAGATTTATTTTTGTTTCTGTTACGTAAAAAGTTGCATCAGCCAGTGTTGAAGTTCAGAATTTACATGATAAATCAGGAATTTTATGCCCCTCTTTGTAGGAGAGATGAGGCTGACACACCTTGATGGTTGTTTTCTATATATATATTTTTTTTTTTTTTTTTTTTTTTCTCTTTGGCTACTAGACTGCAAGTTGGTAGAGAATCACTCTGGAATTATAGATCCTGTGATTCAGGAGTTAAATTTACAGACTGAAGCCCAGTGAATCACAGGTTCTCCATGTGCACGTATCTTTCCTTATGCACTTGCAAAATCTGAAGTCATGAGGCTCCAAAGGAAAAGTTCAGAGATATAAAGTTTCTGTTCCTTCTTTCTAAGTGTCCTGGATGCTGCCATTCAACTTCCCTTGAAATAGACCTCATGGTCTTGTATTTTGATGTGGCTGCTTTGTAATGACCTTGTTTTTGCAGAGGGTCAGCCATGTGACTTGCAGGATGTCCACGGGGGAGAGGAGATGTGCAGAGCTCTCTGAGCTGTGCTGGGCGAGTTGTGGAAATATGTTCCCTGCTAAGGTGTCAGACCCCAGGACAGGGCATGCAGATACTTTCAGCATCAACTTTCTGAGGACTTCTCACAAGGAACAAGTTAGGTCCTTGAGGATAAATAGATGTCTAAAAATATGGGTAAAGCCAGGTGGAATTTTTGGGATTTCATAGGTTTTGGTTGTAGAAAAACGCTTGATCTTAAGTGTCTATCTAGGATTTACCCCTTGAAATCCAAAACCTGGACCTAGGTTCTACATCCTGTTGCCACCTAACCTTTGGATAGACCTTAAAAGCCTTAGATACAAAGTTTGTGTTGATGAGCTCAGAGTGCTTCTGAGAACTCCGGAATTGCTCAAGCGCTGCAGGCAACACCAAGCAGAGCTTCCCCTGCCTCCCTCCATCATCTCAGCCTGGCTGGACTTCTTGGAAACAATGAGCAGGGTGGAGGGAAGTGGAGGGAGGTCAACCCCTTCTTTCTGAAGCCCTTCTCTGGCTGCTCCATGGGGAAGGACGTGCCTGGGGACACGGAGGTTTGGAAAACCTTGTGATAGAACAGCTTCCACAAAGAAGGAAAACCTATTTCTGCCCCAAACGATGCTTTATTTGAATATTTGTAGGAACCCACGTAGGGTGTTTAGTGCATGTTGAGCAGGGACAGCAGCACTGGAGGCACCAACTCCTGTCTCTCCATTGGGAAGCAGCTGTTATAACCCTTTATAAAACAAAGTGTCTGATGTATTTGCAGACAGAAGTTGTGAAGACATTAAAGTGAGATTTGTCTGATGTCAGCTTCCACAGTTGCAGCCCTTGGTGTCGTCTGACATCCTGAAGACCCAGTTTTTCCACACATTTCCTCTTATCTACAGTTGTGTGCTGACACTCAGGTGGGGATGGAGACCTAGGGAAAGCAAATGGAGGTTACATTGACCAAAATAGTCATAAGAAATTTGGCTCCTCAAGTTTAAGCTTTTCATGGTGACATTTTTTTTCCCCCCAAAACTCTTCCTTTGTTAAGATGAAGTGAGAAGACCTCAAATGACTGGAAAATTATGGAATTGCAGGAATATGAGGCAGTCAAGTTCATGCCACATTCTTTCATTTGATTCCAGTGGAAGTATAAGCTCACCTGAATGTGGAATAAGTTTGGTAGCTCTGGACAAGTCTCCCTTGCAGAGCAATCCCACAACATCACAAAGTGCTTGGCAACTGCCAATTGTTAGTGAGAGGTGAAGGAATGAAGAGCGTTTTTGTAGAGCCTAATGAGGATAAAAAATAAGGAATTTTTTGCTGTTATAGTCTGCTCTGAGCACACACAGGGAGATATTTTTATCTTTAGTGTTCAAGGTAAGTTTCTTGATTAAGAAGGAAACTCAATTTAGAGGAGCTGGGGGGCGGAAGAGAAGAGATGAAAATGAGGAAGTTCTTAGTACAGTACCAGAGGAAAAAAAAAAAGTATTAACGATAATTGAAACTCACCTCCACGAGGGCAATGAATCATCAGAAACAGCCTGTGGAAAACAAGGTTGTGCAACCTTGACCAGTGTGTGTCACTGACTGGTGGAATTTTTAGAAAAGCAGCAGTTTGGGCTCATCGCTGTGGTTCGTGATTGCACACACCTGTTCGGCTCGGAGGTTTTGCAACCAAATTAAAAAAAAAAAGGAAGCTGAACTTTCTGCTTCTCCTGAGCAGTGCAAAAAAGCAGAAAACCACAGCTGTTCTAGCTGTTAACAGATATCAGCAGAGCACCTCCTGTTACATAATTGAGGATAACGTTTTTGAAGCATATGGGCTGAAGGTATTGTAAACTCATTAAAGCTTGAGGTGGGAAACATTCTAGCACATTTCTAGGTTTGGTATCTTTAACAAATGCTTACAATTAGAGCTCCTATTGGCAATTTATTAAATAATAAATGAAGGGAAAGCTTGAGGAAGAAACAAAGTCAGGAATTTCTGTGCAGTGACATGTGAGTTGCAAGTGTAATTGTGCAAAATTGCTGCCCATTGATGTGATAACTGGTCACTTAGGGTGGCTTGAGATGCAAGATGCAGTTTTACCTTCTGCTGTGTAATCTGAGAGAAATACAGTTTTCAGACACCCTGAAGTTACTGGAGTTACTTCCTGCTGTTTGCCAACTTCCAGCACCTGACTAAGAAAAACCATGGAAAATTAGATGGTTACAAAGTGGATCTTGACAGCCTCTATGGTTCTGTGGATCTGCTCCTTAAGAGAAAAGAGGACAGAGGTGGTTCCTGCTGTAATTGCACTTGCACTAACAGTGCACAGACGGTTTTGGCCCATTTCTGTAAGTCCCTTTGTCAAGAAAAATTAAGAAGTGTGACCACACTTGGAGGCTTAACACGTGGGCTTTAGTGAGTATGGGTGGTTAAGGGCTGGAGCAGCAACAGATTTTGGGGATGCAGCTGCTGGGAATGTAGTTTGTGATGTTCTACAGCCATTCTTATTGGTGCAAGAGGCTCCACTAATCGTGGGCTGAGGATCTCTGGCTATGGGTCAAAATCAAGCTGTGTCAGTGAATGAATCTGGACAGAGCAGCAGCCTAAATATTGGGAAATACTCAGTCCATCAGCTTTTCTTACCAGTGAAGCTCTACCTGCTAAAGCCAAAGATGATGATCTTGGTTTCTGCAGGAGTGATGAAGTTTGCCAGGCCATGGCAACTTCTGGTATAATTTTTATTGCCCTAATGCACAATCATAAGTGATTCAGCTTTTATGGGGAAGTAGATAACATCCTGCAATTTTCCTGGAATGCTGTCTCTCCAGATGAGGCTGAAGGCCAAGTTTCATCTGCTCTCTGTCCTCACACACCCAGGATGGTACTACAGGGCCTTGGTACCATGTGGAGTAGAGATGTGGCTAAGCCAACAGAGTCCCTGTGATGGGTTAATGCAAATCCAAGTCTAGCTGCAACTCTGTGCCCTACTCTCCTCCCATGACACCACACAGTGCTGAGAATCCATTGTCCTGGTTTGCTTTCAGTGGCAGAGGAAATTCAGTTGGTTTCATGCGTATTTCATTTGGTTGGCATCAAAGTGACAAGAGGGCCATTGGCTGGCACAATGCACGTTATATGGAAAACATGCTCTTGATGATTTATTATTAAGGAGCAAGATTTTCTTTTGTGACTAAGGCTTGGCTTAAGGCTTGTCATGTTGCTAGCTGGCTGGCATTTTCCCACAGCATGAGATGTGAGGTTATTCTAAAATTCACTATCAGGGCCTCTTAAATAAAGCACACGCTTGTTAATGAACATCATGATGATTTGGGAGCTATAGCTCCAAAAATTGTAAATCAAAAAGCAGGCATAATTAAAAAAAAAAAAAGAGAGAGAGACAAGTCTAGGATCTGACATCCTCTCATAACTGATGCAAATATTGATGAGCCTGGAATTTCATCCTTGTTGTTCTGAAGAATGTCAGAACAGGACCTGAGGTGCAGCCTGGTTGCTTCCACAGGTGATCCAGAGGGAGTGGGATGTTTTGTGCTACATATGGACTATGTAAAACTCTGCTGTATTTACCCAATAGCACATGGAAACTGGAGACCTACTTTCCATCTCTCTGGGTTTTTGCCAAGTCCATAACGTGATTAACAATTTTATTTTTTTTTAATGCAATCAGATGCTCTTTAGAAACACAAATGTGTTTGAAGGCTCTCCATAAGGAGAACTTATGTGAAGATATCTATTTATTTCTCCCTTTTTTCCTCCCCCTACTTTGCTTACAGTTAAGATTTTAAAATTATGCATTGCATCTTGTTGCTTTTCAAACTATTTGGAAAGTATCGTGTTCTGGAGAAAGAAATGGGAAGTTATTGGCTTGTTTAGGGACTTACTAATCATTCAACTTGCTTACTTTGAGGAAATACCTATTTCAGTCTAAATGCACCAAATATTTGAACTGGGTTCAAGCTATTCATCAGGGTTTTTTTTCTCTGCATGAATTTCAGACCTCTAACTTCAGTGCAATTAGAGCTTAACCTGATCCTTTTGTTTTAATACCAATCTAAAGCAACACAGCACAGCTCTCTGCAAAGCCAGTAGAAAAAACACAATGCAAATAATATTCTGATTGCTTTGGTAAATCTCTGGTGTTTAAAACAATTGAGTATATCAAGTTCATATGTGGCATTAATTACACTGCACCATTATGGATCAAGAACAGCTGAAAAGGAAGGACTTTCTGGGGTGATAGATAATCTGTGGAATATTTGTGAAAATTTGGCTTTGTGTGCCTGGAGTTTTGCACATTATCTGGGCTCTGGTCTGATTAAAGTTGCACAAACAGTTTTTTTGGGGAAGCTCCTTATAAAGTTGGTCTGATTGGTCATACCCTTTAGAACCATATTCCCCAATTTGTCTTGTTCCCAAATTCTAGGTGGTGTAGGAGTTGTTTGTATTTTATTTCAGCTTTTGTTGTGTTGTTGGTGGGGGATGTTAAAAATTTGTTGTTTTGTTTGTTCAGCTTGATGTGCAGTGCTTTAATCAAGGTGTCTCCCTTACACGCTATATTCCCATCAGCGTGGGTAACCCTGGGACACAAATTTATTCTGGAAGAGAGTAATAAAAATGAATGTTGTCAGTGTCTGTGGAAAATGAGCACTGGATTTCCAGCTAATCAGGTTATTTCAGGCTAGTTAAGCATATTTCTGATTCCAAATTTGTTTGTATTTGTTAATGTATTTCAGCCTAAGATGCTCTGTGTGATGCTTTCATGATGTTAGAGAGTTTTGGAATGGGATATTTGACTTGTTCTGCAAAGAATGCATCTGTTCACTAAATCAAATTAGAAAATGCTTAATCTGTAATTTTTACTATACCAAGACATCAAGAAAAGGAGAAGTTTTTACTGGCAATGGAAAAACTATTAAAATTTTTATCCTTATGCAAATATGTAGAATAACTCTACATGGAGTTTTTTATTAGTGAAATAGTCCTCCCTTCATTAAAACACTTTACTAGAAAGGCAGAGGGTAAAATTGGCCAGGCATTTTAATTATCCCAAGTTTTCCATGCAAGCTCTCATCTTGTGGTGTGGGTGTTTTCTTTAATAACCTCCCAAATACCTGTAAGGTTTGAAAGTGGTAAAACTCCCTGTCGGGTTACAGGAATCCATTCCAGCCTCACCTTTGGAAATGAAAGGTCAGTGCAAAAACATTGACTTTTCATGCATGCCGTAGCTGAGGCTTTTGCCTCCTTTCTGTTTCTTGCTTTGGAACCAACTCATCCACTTGCACCGTCCATACTTCCAGAGCATTCCTGCTTAAGTGAGGGACACTCAGGTAAAATATTTACTATTACAGATTACCCCAGTGAGCTATAGTCACAACAGATTGAAACTGTGCATGTCACCAGCAAAAGCCAAGGGCAGAGAGGAATTAATCCTTTTGGAAAATTAAATTGCAAATATCAGATATCCACAATAAAGAAAAGCCTAGCCCTTATTTTGCAGTACATTTTTTTTCCCAGGCTATAAAAAGGAGCAACTGTGTTTGTTTTCTTGAAGAATACTTCAAACCCTTTGTTGAAAGATACTGCTTAATAGTGAAATACTGTCAATTCCTGAAAATCTAGGGCTGTGGGAGAGTTGCTGCCCGTTATTTGGCTAATCTGGGCACACTGTCACACTGTTCTTTTAATAGGTGTGTTTGTGAAACCAGAACCAGGCTTGCGTGATCACTGGTGATGATATCTGATACCCAGTTTCACAGCAAACTGTGGCAGTGAGGGATTGAAGCAATTTTTTCCTAAGTGATACTGAGATTCTCACGAATCATCCTTTTGTCTGTCCCCAAAACGTGGGTGCCACTGCCTCGGTGCCGAACACTGCTGCGACTGTGTAGTCTCTGTTTCTCCATGAGAAGACAGAAACCATCTGGTCTGAAACACAGCCCCCTTTGAAAATACATATCCCATTATGTTAGCTCTGAAACAGCCTGAGCAGCTCTGCCTCTGAAGAGGAGATGGTGTCTTGACACGTAGAAAACTTTTTTTTTAAATCTCGTTTTAATTTTTTTTTTCTTTTACTGGGGGTATGGGGAGAAATGCCAAGAGTATTCTTAATTATTATGATTTCTATCCTGAATCTGTCTTGCCAGTGAAATTGCTCTCACAGAGATCCTGCTTGAAGGATGACTTATTCCCTTCTTTTGCAGTGGGGTGTGGTGGGTCCCCAGCAATGCCCTGGGGACTGTGATTTTGTGTGCTGGGGGATAACACAGTCCTTTCCCAACCTCCCCTTTGCCTTGTCAGTGCCAGGCAGGTCAGGCACAGAGAGCAGCAGGCTGTGTGGCTTCAGGCCACCTGTACACTCTTCCTCTTTCTCTCCATCCTCCTCCCCCCATAGCTCACGGGGTCCTGGTTTCTCTTGTCCGTTTGCCTCTTGCCAGAAAAGCCATGGTGCTGCAAGGGACCTGGCCTGGGCACCTTCCTCAGTCCTGTGCTTTGAGAAAAGGTCCAGCAGGCAGCTGATCTGACTTGGTCTCCACTCAGCACTCACAACTCCTCCTGCAAGGAGAGCTGGGGGTGAGGCAGGTGGATGGTGGAGGGGGAAGGTCCATGGACCCCAATGTGATGCTGCAGCAAACCTGGTGCTCTCTGGCTGGAAATGTTCCCTTCTGATTTACAGCAGCCAGTAGAGAATTAGATTTACTTTTTTCCCCCTGCCTCTATTTTTCCTGACTGGTATTCATAGGACTAGCAAGTTATGCTGGTTCCAAAAAAAAAAAGATAAAAACCCCCTAATGTTCTATGACTCCCTCTTTAGCACGATACAGAAACAAATGGCTGTGCAAAGGTTGGTAGATGCAAATTTAGTGTTATAATTAGGTCTCCACTATTGTTTTCCACTTTTTAAAAAGCCTATGGTTTATTTTTTTACACTTATTTGCCTTTTTGCTCCAAAGGTGCAGGTTTTGCTTAGCTTCTGCAACAGGCCTTCTGATGACAGCAGATTTGTGAGTTTGGTTTGATAAATCGGTGGCCGTGCTGCTTGGGAAGCTGATGTTCTCAGCTGTGCAGGGCTTAAAAAAAAACCCCTGACAAACCCAACAAGAAAAACAACTCAAACCCCTCATTTTTAGCCCCTCATTTGGTTGTGGCAGGCAGCACTCATGGCTCTTCCCTCTGAGGATGTGAAGTGCAGGCAGCCAGGAACGTATAAGAGGTAACCATTACGTTTAAGTCAACACAAGAACATGCCAGGAATGTTGCTGATGCTTTAAGAATGCACCTAATTAATTTAAAACTACTTCTGTGGGTATTATTCTCTAACCTAACCCTGAAAGCAATTGCCATTTCCTTTTAAAAAGAGGTAAAGCAAAGCAGGGCTGCTCTGTTTAGGTGGGAGAGCTGCCTGATTTTCAGGGCAGGTAAGGCAGATTAATAACAGGCCACTCATAAGAAGGTTTCAGATCTCACTGTCAGAGGGTAATAATTAATGATCAAATGTTAATGGAGATGCTGGGCTGTTGATGCCATTAATTCAGCTCAGTGGAGCCAGTCCTGCCCAGGACCTGCCACAGCTGTCACTGCATTTGCTTAATTATTCCGGGGCCTTCAGGCTCTTTTTCCCTTTCTCCTGCTAACTGCAGGACAGTATGTTTCCACTGAAGCAGAATTATGAAGAACGCCCCGATTCCCGGGCACTGCCTGCCCGGCTCCACACTCAGACCCACAGGCAACAGAGATGACCACAAAGTTAAACAAATAACCTCTCTCTGCCTCTCCACAAAGTCACTTTTATTTTTTTTTCCTCCTAGAAAGAAGTGGGATGATTCAAAGTAGCTCAGGATGAGAGGGTGGCAGGGCTGGGGGTGGCCTGGGTCCATTGCTGGTGCTGTGTTGCTTTGCTGGCCTGGGGGCTTGGGAGTGCTGGTCCATACTGGCAGCTCATTTACAGATTTCTTCCTACCAGCTTAGACCAGCAAGTAAATTCCTAATTCCTTCCAGCTGAGAATTCCTACCTGCTGGTAGCCATCTGAGATATTCCCAGGGACAGTTATAATGAAGCATCAACCAGTTCTTCATTGAATGTGAATGTTAAAGAGGGCAAGAGTGGCTGAATTCCAGGGAAGTCCCAAAATCTGGAGAGTGGTAATCCTTAGAGCAGCAGGCCAGGACTAGGGGTGAAAAATTGGTTAAAAGGATGTTGTCATCAGACTTGGGGGTAGAGTACTGTGAGGTTTCAGTGTTTAACTCCACACACTCCTGTTAAAACTCAAGAAATATCCTTATCAGGCTTGCAAGCAATTTTTCAAACTTTCTTTTTAGTGTCTTGCCTCTTTTTCTGATGCAAAACCCCCTGATATTTCTCCCCATTCTTCTTAAAGGATGTGCTACTTATTTTAATTGCCCTGTCTCTACCATCTCCCTTAAAAAACCAAAGCAAAAAAAACCATGAACACCCACACACAAACCACCCCCCCCAAAAAAAAAACACCACCAAAAAAACCACCAAAAAAAAAAACAGGCAGAAAGGTTTTTTTTTTTTTTTTAAAATTTCCAGTTTTGAGGACTACTGCATTTTAAAACCAGTCCAGTGTGTCTTGAGCTGCAAGGCTGGAATGTTTCTTGACTCGCTTCCAACCTGAAGTGCTTAAAAAAATGTGAAGCACTACAACAATTTTAAATCACTCTATACACTGCACATGGTGATTTAAAATAATTGAAGCTCTTCAAATTTTTATATGCCCTTGAATTTGGAAGTGATCAAGGTTCTGAGCATGTGCAATACACAATGATTTAAAATTATTAGAGCTCTTCAAATTTATCATAAGTGTTTCAGCTTGAAAGTGATAGGGAATCTGGACTTCAGCAGTGTAAAGTGATTTAAAATTATCAGAGCACTACAGATGTTTTATAGGTGCTTTAATTTGGAACTGATCTCAGTCCTGGACTATACCAATGTATAGCATATTACTTTTAAAATCACTGAAGCAGTTTCATATTTTTCCAAACCGGTTTTCTTAAAGTCAAACATCTTTGATAATTTTAAAATGCATTTTGTTGCAAGTGGCACTCTTTTAACAGAATATTTTACACTCTGTAATGGTAGCAGAAGTGATTGCAGTTGGGCTGCAATTTGCCTCTGTGACTTTTTAAAAGGGATCAGAGGTTCACACACGGATGTTTTGTGGCTTTACCTTCCCTGCACATCTGCTGTGGAAGTGATGTAAACCTGGCATTGGAGATCCACACAGAACTTGTGCTCACAACCCAGAGAACACAGGTTCTGTCCATGTGTGCATAAATTAGGTGATAACAAGTGCAAATGGGTTTTTAAATGTGAAATTACCCAGTTTGGGGGTGTAAGTACCCCCCTGCTGCTGATCTCACCCGGATGATTCTGGTGTGCATCCTGGTGATTTCTTCTTGGATGTCTAAGGAGTCTTAGGAAAAGAGGATAAAGTAGTCTGGGATCTGAAATATGGAAAAAGGACTTTTTAGAAGAATTATTGCTGAATTCATAGCATCATAAAATCAAAGAATGGTTTGGGTTGGAAGGAACCTTACATATCTGCTTGTTTCACCCACCCTGTCAAAGACAGACACCTCCCACAAGCTATGGGCTTTGCTCCAAGCATCATCCAACCTGGCCTTGGACATTTCCAGGGATGGGGCAGCCACAGCTCCTTTGGGCAGCAAGGAGTGTGGACTATGCTATTACCTACAAGTTTAGGCAATTGCATAACTTACATAAACCTACTCTTTCCAAGTAAAAATGCCATGTTATTTGTACTTAAAATAGTGTTTGAAGCCATAAGTATATTATTTAATTGTTTGGAAGAATTGTTTGGTGCTGAGGTCTTTGTGTAATGCTTTTGTATCACTTTTAACCATACTTACACTGGAGCTGGGTCTTTGGTGCTGGGGTGAAGATGGGCAAGGGCTTCAGGACAGCCCCCTTTCCCTTTGGGATAGCTGCTGGCAGCATTTCTGAAGATGTTTTTGTTGTGAGAGCTATGGAGGAGCCTTGTTTGCTGAAGATGAAATAGATGTTTCTGGAAACTCGAGGTTTCTGGGTGTGGAACAGGGACTAACACAGACAGTCATCACTGTCACTTCAGCATAGTCAATGCTCACTGAGTGGTCATTATCTTCCTTTTCCTGCTTCTCAAATATTCCCAAATTTTCACCTAAGGCTACAGTCACAGAGGTAAAATCTTTTTTTCTTTTTCTGTTGACTTCCTATTCTTGGCAAATATTTTAGTTTTGATTAAAGGGGAAAGAAAAAAAAGTCGAGTAAATGAAAATTAACTCACACACAGAAAAGAACAACCTCCATTTGAATTAAAAATTTCTAACACAGAGGAGTCATTTGACCTGTGCTCTAGTTCTCTGACTCTCCAAGTCACTGTGAGAGTAGAAATTTAACAGGATTAGGAATAAAAGATGCTAATAATAGCAAGTATTTTACATTTAGGATTATGATGGAAGATACCATCATTAACCTTAGCCCTAGGACTTGTTCTAACACCATTAACATCCTGACCTAGAGCTTAACACCATCCTATTTTCCTGGGTTGGTGAAATACTTGGCTTTGTCTTAAATTTTCCTTTTTTTTTCCTTATTACAAAAAGCAAGTGGAACAGTTTGTGTTTGTTTAATGTTTTAAGGTCTTTCTCTTTTGATGTTTCTCCTTTGGGATAAGAAGCTTATGATGAGAGGGGGAACAGTAGTCATCCTTTGCAGGTTTAGGAGAGGGATATTTAAATGCAGGAGGTTTAGTTAGGTGGCCTATTTCTGCTGCAGATCAATGGTGTTGAGGGCTTGGCTGCCCTTTGTACTTGGAAAATCTCTTGCTGGATGTGTGAAGTCAGGAACACAAAGCCATACATGGGCAGCAAAGTAACTTGCTTCATATTAAAATATCCTCTGTGATTTTTGTCTCCAAAGGGGCTGATTTGGGGTTGACAAGCTATGGGTTTTGGAGCTAAGCCAGTGTTTTGTGTGGGGTATACTTCAATTCTGGTTTTTGCCTAATTTTTGGGGCTGAACCCAGACTCAGAGTACACCTGCTTTGGGGCTAGGGCCTCTGCCTGCCTTTAAGGGGTAGGAAAGTTGAGGAGGGGGATGTGGGGAAGCCGTAGCTGGGTAAAGCAGTGCATCCAACACTTATTTCTACAGATTTTCTCATGCACCATTTCTGATAAAAAACATATTTTAACATCAGTTCTGTCATATGGTACCACAAGGTAAAGCAAAGAGTTTAAGAGAAGGTTGTGTAATTTATGCTCTGTCAATATTTCATCATTCCAAAGCAGCAAATTTAAGAGCTTTATCCACAGCATTCAAGAATATTTAAGTATTTAAATATCAAGAATATTTAAGTCATGATGACCCTTTTGTACTTTTCCACTGGTTACTGGGTTTGCCATACCAGGGTTTGTGTCTCTCTCTGGCAGAAGGTGTTGGGGCTTCTTGGATGGCACCAAATGCCAAGATTTTATTCCCAGCTGAAATGTGGTGTGAGAGAGCAGCACAGGGTCCTTTCTTCCTCACCTCTGGCAAGCAGTGGCTCAGAGATAAAAGTCACTCTCACAAGTTAAATCCATCACCCCCAATACACAGTTTTGCCCCCCATTACCTGTCACGGGCCAGGCTCACAAGTGCTTGGTTCAACCTAACTCAGCTTGTGCTTGGAGCAGAAAGAGCTCATCCAAGCTAAGAACCTGGCTCTGCATGGTGTCCTCTTGTTGATCTCTAGGAATTGCTTCAAAGATTTTTGTTAACCTCAAGATTACTGGCCAAAAACTTTGGGGTTGTTTTTTGTTGGTGGTGTTGACCCACTTCTCCCCACCTTGTGAGAACAGTGATGACGGGCAGTGGAGCAGAATAATTACACTTCAGGCATATAATGCTGTGAATAATTTGTACTCTAAACTAGATCCTGCATAGGGAGGATATAAAAGGAATTTTAATACACAAATCATCTTTAATGGATATTGTCAAAAAATAGTGAGAACTCAACTCCTCCCCCATATTCCTATTCCATTTACAAAGTGTATGAGAAATTACAGTCTTAATAAACACAGAAAAGTGACAAATTGTTGCAGCATGAAGTGAACGATGATATATGGATACCACAAATCCTTAATTAGGTAGGTTTTATTTAAAGTTGACATAAATTGCATTTTTCTAATTAATTTTTTTACCTGTTCAAAGAACTTGATCTCTTCTGCAGTTGAAAGGACATGTTACTTGGCCATTGCTTTTTTTTTTTTTTTTAACCAAAAGAGAGTCCTGAAACAATATGAGGTACATTATTTTTTATAAGCAGTGGTAACAGACTTGCACTTTTAATTTGACTGTGTTAAATGTTATGGAAGAAGCAGGTCACATGAGGGTGAACTGTCTTTATTGTGATCCTAATATGTTTAAAGGGAGACATTCAAGCCATACTAATTTGTGTGATAATAACACCCTCATCTGGGCGGTCCCAAGCCGAGGAAATCACTTCATCTCATTCAGCCTTTTGCAGAGTTATATTACATGTATTACCATGCATTAGCAGGCTATGTAAATTTGCTGTCCTCTGAATGACAGTTTATTATGGTGGTGCCTCATAGGTAGAGTGCTGCAGGCATCTTAAAGCAGGTTTTCCTCTTCAAAATATGCATATTTTTTGAATTCGAAAACCGAAAAGTAATTATTTGAAAATGGCAATTCTTCATCTTGTGGGGGAAAGCTGTCAGTTGTCATTAAGAGGGCTCCAAAGGTCTGTGACAATTGGTTTTGTTTTCCAAGCTGAGCTCTGTTTCGAGCTGGTCTCAGTTGTGTGTGGAGGTTTTGCTTCCCCGAGAGAAGAGAATTGGGAAGGTGAGGAAATTCAGTCACTGGAGCCATTTTGGCCCAGTCTCTGCATGATGAATGTGTATTTTCTCACTCAGCAGCTCCATCCTTGCAAGAGTATGCTCATGGTGAAGTCAAACCACTGATGTTTCTCTGAGAATTCAAGTTGAGTCAGGCTTTTTCCTGTGTGGGGAAAAAATGGTACAGTGGTCATGGATGGGCAGCATGTTGGTTCTTCTGCTTGGGTGATTGGAGAGGATGTCTGCCCAGAAATATCTGTAATCCAGTTAATTGTGGCATCCCTGGAAATCTTCTACAGCAGTTGTATTTCTGACAAAGCTTTTCCACCTGGCACAGCAGGGCTTGCTCATAAACTGAATTATTATCAGATGAAGACTGTTTATTTAACTTCATTTTTGATATTCTTTCTCTCCCCCCTTAATTTTATTCTTTTTGTAAGTGAAAATTTCAAAGGCTGCTGGGCATTGTATTTCTATGAAAAACTCCGAATCTTTTCTGTAATTTAACCTATTAAAAGCAAACAAAATAATTAAAAAAATGCAAAACACCAACCAACAACCCAAAAAAGTCCCAACAAAACTCCTAAACTCCTTCACACCTTGTAAGCATATTTAACAATTCATGCTTCAAAAAACGTCTATTAAATGGTGTTTTCATGGAACCCAAGGAATTTTGGTGACAGTTTTATAAAAGTTGCTGCTGTGTACTGTTATTTTAAGATTCTTCCAGAGGCTGATTATATCATATCTTAGGTTAAAGAGATGTTGAAAACATGCTTAGAGGTTGGCAAAAAAAATGAATTCACAGGTTAAAGTACTTCGGATGTGCATGAAAAGAATCTCAAAGGTATCTTAGAAAATTACAAGCACCATTTAGTTTATTCAAATAAAAAATACTGTCCCAGGGAAGGTTCAGTGCCTGAAAATTGTATTTTTGTATAGAAAATTATAAACCTAAGTAAAAAAAAAAGGTGACCACTGGATGAATTTCCTAGAGGGGGTTATGATCTGGTTTGTAGGAAACATATTATTGTTTGTTGAATATTTTTATGGTGAGGATTTTTTTTTTAAATAATGAAACAAAATTTGTTGTCTCTCAAGTGCCTGGCCCAAGGAAGCAGAGGAGAAGCCAGTTGTGCCCTGCTTTGCTCTGCTGTGCCTCATGGGTTTCACAGCTCTGTCTGGCTCCTCTGTGTGTGTGTGTTGTGGCAAAAAGCCCATGAACAAGCTATGGATGGAGCATTTGCCTCCTGAATTTTTGTGCTTTTGTTGATTTGTCGCATAAATGTTATATAAATGTAGCTTTCTATGTGTTAATATTACATACTGCTGAGGTGCTCGCAGTCCCCTCAGCATTCAGAAGGACTATTTAAAAATTAACTAAAAAGCAGGTTCCACCATTTTATGGCATTACCTGGTTTAACGTGAGCACATGAATTATTAACTGGCTGTCTCGTTAAGTACAAGATCAGTGCCTTTTCCTGTAGATGGGGAGAAAAAAGCATGCAATGTAGGAGTACTCTGTAAAGCAGTAGTAAAATAAAATAATAATAATAATAATAAAAACAAGTTCAAAAGTGAATATGAAGTGTAGGCCTTGTGTGGCTTCTTGTGAGGCAGAGGGGCCTTGCCTCAAACTAGGTGAGCCCTCATTGCCAAGGTGCTCATCAAATAAAAGCTACAGAAGTTTGCATGTTTCCAAACTTATTTGGATGATGAGGAATTTGAGCTGAATAATTTATGTAGAGCAAATGCTGTGAAGGCCTGTGAACTGTATTTCTGCCCAGCCTGTAGAAATCATTTAATCCCAGCGTGGTGCATTGACAGTGGCTTTTGGAATTGCCTCTGCAAACACCTACAGTGCTTAGAGCTCATCACATCAACTCCCTCAAACAGAGGTGAGGGGCTCAGCTTTCCCATCAGATGGTGCCTGGAAAACAGATACCTCTCTCTGCTCCAAGGAAAGCACTCTCCTTTAAAATCTACAATGTGAAAGAGGCTCTACAATGAGAAGCTGTGTTTTATTGTCAATACCCTTGGAGTAAGAGAAATCAGCCCAAAACTGAAGAAACAGAAATATTCTAAAATCCATTTATAAGCAGATTGCCTCTTAGGTTCAAATTGTCTCCATATCATGAATTAATGTAGGTCTGTCACAAAACCACTGTAATCCAGTACCTGATGTGGGGAAGTCTTGTGGTTCATGACTGGCAAAGTCCTTAACATGTAGTAGAAATCACTGGGCATTTCTATTTTTCTCATGATGCTTGGAAATAGTGGAACCAGAGGCGTGATAAGCTTCTGCTTTCTGAAAATGAAATGCCAGCATCATTCCAGGAAGCCAACTATGTTTTTAAGGTTCTGAAAAAACTGAGTTGAGAAGTCCTGTCTCTACACGGTGGTATTGGTACATTAGACCTGAGCAAATATTAACTAAAGAGCTGTTGAAGCAGTGGAGTTCTCTGTTGAAGCAGAGAGGGAAATGAAAAGTGTTCCTGGAGGGTCATTCCCTGTCCCTCCTCAGCTCAGCCACTGCCCTTTCCCTTTGTCTTCTGCTCACCAAACACTTGCACTGATCAGGGCCTGTGCACACGAGTGCCTGATGAAATGATAGCCCCCCTGTCCTCAATATTACTGTATTGTGTTTTTCTCTTGGCATTTCATCACTTCTGCCTATCCTTCCCTCTTTTTTTTTTTTTTTTTTTTTTTTAAATTTTGTAAAGATTACCTTAGAATCCCAGCTCTGTCAGAAATGGCCACTTGTTCCCCTGTACCATTTAGAAATCATGGAGCCAAAAATTTGCAGTATTTGTTCATCAGCTTCAGGGAAGATGGAGAGCAGCTGTTTTTTTCTTGTGAGAGGCAGAGAAAAAGTGAGATTAAAGCATTATCTCTTTTCTCAACTATATATATATATATATATATATATATATATATATATATATATATATATATATAAAATTTGTTGTCCTTTTTTTTTTTGTTTGTTTTGTTTAGTTTTTGGGTGTTTTTCCTTTCAAGCTTTTCTCCTGTTCTGAGCTGTAATTTTCTTGTGGAGAAGATTCACTTTTCTTTTTCCTTAGACATGGGGTTCCTGATTGTCCAGCTGATTTTAAACCTTTTTGAGTGCGGAGCAATATTTTGTTCCCAATGATCTGGACTGAACAAGGCCATTCTCTATCCTCACGTGAAATTCTATGTTTAACTCACACCATATAAAATCTGCATCTCAGCAAAATCTTCAGGCTGCAGCAGTGCACAACTGCAAACTCCCCCAGAGGACTGAAGCATCCCCCAAATTGTGGCAAATTTCCCACAAAGTCCTGCAAATTGCAACAAAATTCATGGGAAAAGAGACAGGAAGTGATTTTCCCTGCCTGGGGAGAACTGTTGTAGAGGTCTGACCTGCAGGTTCTCACAAAAGTTGGAGAAAAAAAAAACATTTTAATGTTGCACTATGGAATATCTCTCTTTTTTCTATTTCCTATTTAGGGGGAAAGCACTAAAAATGTAGTATGTGTTTTAGAAGTTTATTTTTCACTGGTGTGATGCAGCTACAGGTCGATGTAATAGTACAGCAAAAGACAGGGATCCTGGATAACATGACTGCTGCTGATTGTACCACTCCTGTTCTACCTACAACTTGTCGACTCCCCAAAGTGGCACTGCCTGAACCACTGCCATTTCAAATATTAGCAGAAAGCCACATACTCCTTCATGCTTCGGTTATAAAGGGAGTGCATAAATTATTTAATTGGGAGAAAGTATTGCATTAATATATTTACACTTCTAATGCATTTACAGAAACCTGCTCCTCCCTGGTGAGAATAATAAATCATCGGTGTAAAGTTGCACCGGAGACACAACTGCGGATTGCGAGGAGTTCTACCCAGGGAAGCAGCCCCTTTTCATCCTCTTCTAGAAGGTGGTTGCTGCATTTTTAGAGCAAGACACAGCTGCCTGCTGTACCCTTGCTGGAGCTCTGCCAGAGCCTGCTTTTCCCTCAAGAAACATGTGGTTGTTATACATCCGTCTATTTTGCCTCGCTGCTCCCTTCATCTCAAGGGCAACTGCTCTCTGCAGATCACTTGTACCCTCCCAAACTGAGTTTGGGATAATGGCCCCGTGGATGCCATGTGTCTTAATCTGATTGCCAATGTCAACTCAAAGGAATGTGCTCCCCTAAAAGTCTTCTAATTTAAGTGCACCGAGGCTTTTGCACTAGTCTAGTTAAGTAGCACCCAGGCTTGTGATCTGCTTAAGCTTATGTTTCACAGGTACAGCTAGAATTCTGAAATATTTTAAACCATATGCCTGTTTACCTCAAAGAAGAGGCTCTGTTTTTTAAATTTCATTTAATCCTTTCTGGTTTTACACTTTAAGGCAATGGATTCTCAGCTGCTGCAAAAGCATTGAAATTAGAGTCCAGATTAACCACATACTTCAAGAATAGTATCAATGCTGAAAGTGGTTTTGAATGGGATGTGGGTGTTTACTAGGAATGTTCTGCTGCACCAAACCCACTCTTGGGTTGGATAGGGACTGAGTTAATAAAGCAGTGAGCCAAAATGATCAGGGAATACTGCAGGCTCATGTGTGTCCAGTGGCTGTGGTCTCAGTTTACTTGCCAGAACAGAAATGTGAATAGGAAATGGCCACCCTGAATAGAGATCGTGTGTGCTGTCCACACTTTTCCACAGAGCCAGTGGAGTTACCTGGCAGGGTTATGTGAGTGTGGCCAGTGGGCAGAGTGACAGCTTTCTGATGTGCTTTCCCACCCTCCTGTGACTGCAGCTCAAGGAACTGAGATAAGGATTTATAAAGAGATAGCTTTAATGGATGTGTTGAGCCACTCCTGGCACGAGGCTTCGGTGGAAAGGAGCTGGTGTATCTGTTTCATCAGGAAACGCTTCTCAGATCCAGGTTAGGGGTTTGGATCAAAGCTGGGAAAGAGGAAGTTAAGGGACAGGGCTGGTGCAGCCAGGTTTGGTGTCCTGACCCACTCATGTGGGAATGGAGCCCACCACTGAGATTTTTGCTTTTGCTGCTGTGGGTTTGCAGAACTGCTCTGGTAGAATTTAGAGAAGACTGTGAATTTCTATTTATACTTCACCCACATTTCTTGTCCTGTTCTTTACTTTCTTTGTGACTAGACCTGAACAGGTAAATAATGAATGTGTTTCAAGCGTGCTACTGGCTGCAGGAAAATCTCTCCACCTTCAATTTGTACTCTAAGTAGAATGAATTAATCTTCCAGTCTGAATTCCATCATATTTTTCTTTTTTAAGTCAGTGCTTTTGAGAAACCAAGGCAAAGCCACTCTGAGTGTGGATTCCCTGCTGAGAGTTGGAGATCTCTTGCTGCCCTGACCTAGACTTTTGCTGTTGACCATGCCCTGAGCAACCTGGTCTAGTGGAAGGTGTCCCTGCCCATGGCAGGGTTTGGAATGAGATGATCTTTAAGGTCCCTTCCAAACCAAGTCTTTCTGTGATTCTGTGAAAGTGCATCTATGTTAATACTTAAACTCTGAGGGGACTTGCCAACAGCTCTTGGCAATTTTGTTGCTAATGCTATTTTGATCATGCCCATATAGCCCCAAAAAGTACATATATTTACTAAAAATATTAATGAATATCTAAAAAAAAATCTAAAACAAATTAAGCCAAGCAAACCTTCTCTCTCTCAAGCCTGAAGTTCAATGGAAACATTTCTGATGCTTTCTTTTTAATAGGATAAAGATGTGCACTAAAGTGCAACTGGATTTATGACAGAATGACCCTCTGTTCATTTACTGTTTCCAGGAGAGCAGCAGCCTTCAGCACGCTCTTCCCAGCTTCCTGAAAGGTGTTACAGCTCTGCCTCAGAGGTCTCATATCCAGGATAACAGTGATTTACCTTATTTACTCGGAGCTGACCTCCCCTTTAGTATACTGCTCCTTCACTTAGTCAGCTCGATGGGTGCCAGATATTGTTCTCCTGCAGGAAGTTCTTCCTGGAATTCTGCAGCAAACCAAAGGCTGGGAGAGTGGGAAAATGAAAATAAGGTCAACTTTCCCTTAGGACTAGAGAATAGAAGAAATACAGACTCCATTTGAGACCTCCTTCCCAGAAAAATAGAAGCTACAAAAATGGCCAGATTACACAAACTGATTCCAGTACATAACTAGTTCTTACCATTCCTTTTTTTATCCTAAGATGAATTTCACCTAGCCTGTGTTTTAAAGGAAAGAGTAAAATGATTTATGTCTAGTAAAAATGCATTTGGAGATCTTTGTCTGATTTTAGTGTGTAGAAATATTAATATGTACTGAGTATTACTCAATACACTCAAGAATTTGCAAAATCAGGGGCACAGCAGATAACTTGCGTAAGGCAGAGTAGCCTTATTTATTTGTGCTAAGAATTGCACTTTTAGTCCAACTTCAAATAAGCAAATATTCCTGGCAGGTCTTAGCTAACACCCTCCTTGCTATCCAGGGAAAATGTGAGGCATCCCTGAGAAGTCCCACAGTTTGAGCCATGCTGAACATGCATCAGTGACAGGCTGAAGGAATATATATATTTTTAGGATATTTATGGTTTCTTTCACCCCACTTGGCCCCAGTTTCCAGAAATTATGAATCATAGTTTTTGATAAAACAGAAAATAGAAGCAGCGAGGAGAAAGACGTCGTCCATATTTCCTAGGAATTGTTGCTGAGCGTCGGTTTGTCAAACACGTCTCCTCTTCACATCTATCTTCACTTTCTCAAAGAGGGCCTGGAGAAAGCTTTGGGTCTGCTTTTTAAGATACAGAGGTTACTGACAAATTGCAGAACGGTGATAAAAACCCAAGATGACGATGAGGAGGACAGGAATACTGCAGAGTTTGGGCAATAAAAAGAGACAGAGTTGAAAAGTTACCAAGGAATGTTTCAGAGAAACAAAGGATGTGGTCTTGGGGTCTCCAGAGAGTGCAGTTATTTTATTATATTCTGTTCCTATTATCACTTTTGTTTCGTTCCAGGGAGATTTTCAGCAACTTAAGGAATAGATTTTGGGGCCAGCTATGCGTGCACTCAACTCCTCTTGAATTCCACTGGAGTTATTTGTGGGCAACAGAGGGCAAATGTGGCCTTTGGTGGAAGATTTCTGTAGCCAGCTTGCAGTGTTACTATATCCACACAAAAATGCAAGTATCCAAAAGCGACTGCTTTGACCTCTCATTAACATGAAAGGCTCTCAAAGTGATGGGGATGTGTTACTTACATTTTTTTTTTCTCAATAACTCTGATTTTGAGGCCCTTTCTATCCCTTATGTGTCATAATCATAACTTTTTCTTTTTTTTTTTATTCATTGCACCAGCAAGCACACTCAGTCCCTGTAAAACTGCCACTAGAGCCCCTGTCAGGTACTGTTCCAATTTTACGGCAAATTTCCTGTTTTATGGATTCTTTTCTGAAAAACTCCTCGTGGTATTCTCCAAAGAACATGAACTTTCCTTTAAAACACAAGCAACTGCTGTCCTGTAAATTGCATTTTCCTTTAACCTTGAGTTTGTCTTTATTTTTGATCTCAAAAATTGTTGGTATTATTTCTTAAATGTTTTATTTCTATTTTACGTGTTCCTTAGTAGAGTTGTTATTTTGGAGTTTCTTAAAAATATATATTTTATTGTGTTCATCTAATTACGTAGATGTTCTTCAGATATGAGAATAAATCTTATCTACAAACCCCTCCCACTGCTCAGGCTGTAGTTAAGACACATGTACAGGATATCACAATTTGAAGTGTGCAAGGCATTTGTGTTTTAATTAGAATCTTAGAGGAGAAACTTGTTCACATGAATTACTAGCTGGATTTTTAGCGGGTTGTATAAATGGTGACAAATTAGATCTTTGTATTCAGGGAGAGTGTGGAGTTACTTGGTGAAAATCACTACATATGTTAAATCTTTTCAGTGTCTGCTATAAATATTGAAGATATGTGGGTATGAAATTATATGAGCGCAAACGACCCAAGAGTAATTAAAATATTTGATCTGCTTCTGTTTGCTGCAAAAAGGAAAAAAAAAATCTGATTTTTAGACTGTCTTTAAAAGAAAAAAAAAAATGTGAGGAGAAGATAAGAAACTTCCTCTTACAGCATCAAGGCTTGTGGTGAAATAGGGCAGGGCAGATAAGGTTCAAAGCAGTTAAGAGAAACCCTTGCAAACCCTGAAGGGCAGCACTTGGTTCGTACCCTGATTTCAGTGTTGAGATACCTGAGACACTTTCCTTGTAAACACATGGATTTATCCCAGTGATTTTTGTGTATATTTATTGTTTTATGCAAGAATCTGTCTAGATGAAAATACTTAAAGTATTCCTCCTCAAATAAGAGATACTGTTGGAGGTGGTTCTTGCAGGTGATGTGCTAAAATTTTGGGGTTGTGAAGGTCTGTGATGCCTTAGTAACTTGAACTAGAGCGCTGGAAGACTTGGTGTTTTTCCACCCAAAAAAATGATTGCCTGCCTGTGTGTTTGGCCAGAGAAATTAAAGCTGCTGGCAAGAAAGTGGCTTTTGAGAAAAATAGTTCTTAGATTCGGTGGAATCTGCAAAGGACATTGCATTAGTTATTGGTGAACTGCTCATGCTTGGAAAAATACCCTAATACGTCAGTCTCGAGTACAAGTGCTCATCTTCAAAAATGACACCTCTATTAAATTAACTTGTTTCTGGCAGCCTCTTGTTTACTTAGGGCTGCTTTTGCTGGTCCATAAAATGCCAATAATGGAGAAGACTTACGTCATCTCCTTTGACATGTGCTCTTTGATGTGTTTTTATCCCATATGTACAAGAAAGGATTTAGGTCTTCTGATTAGCTCAAAAGACTTGAGTTTTGCTTTTTGCTTGCATGTCCTTATGACCTCCAGCTCCAATGGTGCTAGATATTTTCAGAGGAAAATTGAAGGGAAAAGCTGAAGCAGGTATCTGCTTGCTGGGAATCAGTTTAGGTATGTAAATATACATGCACCTATGGATGTGGGTTTATATATATATATTCACAATATATAAATATATTATCTGCTTTTAGTTTTTCAAGGGGGGTGGTATTAAAATAATAAATGTCCTTAAAGATTAATTTAATCCCTACAAAGCTGTTAAAGGTCTTCAAAACAAAAAGCGATATGACTCTTCTTGAATGATATGGAGATTAGCTTCATTTCTAGGCATGAACTCACCAAGAGTTTCCACTGGTAAACTTTTATTGGAATTGTTCCCAGGGCTTTGGACAACTTTAGGCAGCAAATCTCTACTGCTTTAGCTGGCTCTTGAATAATTCTTACTGTGCTGAAGTGCTGTATGCCCCATGTGTGGAGTTAGCTGTGAGTACATGGAAATTTACTTTGCTTATAATACATTATTTTTTTAATTTCATCCATGTCTCTCAGCTTCTTCAGACTTCCCCTGGTCTGATAGAATGCTTTTAGTGAAGAGTAAAACTTAAAGAGAGTGCTTTGCCAGTGCCCTAAAAAAATCTTAGGTGGTAGTAGTGACATGTCCTTAAATATCAAATGACAATTCAGCAGGGACAATCTTTTCTTATTTAAGCAACCTCACCTTGAGGGCAAAGGTGTTTGCCAAAATATGAATAATGATTTAATGCCATGGGCAGTGGAGGGAGGGCTGCAGCCTCCAGTGCACACCCTGGATGCACACAGTGATTAGAGCAAAGAACTTTTTGACTGTAGGAGGCACTGAATTAATCCCAACACCAAAGGGATCTTCCCTAGTTTGCTCTCTCTTTTTAACTTATTGATCAATTTGTTCTTGTAAACCTACATAATGATTCTTGGTAAACCTAATTAGTGGTTCTTTTACCTTTTGCTTCTGATAAGCTTGCCCTCTGTGTTTTTAGCAAGTTTTGTTTTCTTCCACTATTTAGGAACGTTTCCTTGTGTTCAGGAGTTGCATTAGGGAAGTAAATGAATTTACTCCAGTATTATCTCAGGAGCTACTGAAATTCAAAATGCAGCATTCAGCAATAACTCTAAGAGAAAAAATGAGTTAAACCTGGGAAGAACAAGTACCCTTCCAGCGTCTGTTCTGTAGGTACGACTCTGTGAGGTGCACATTTTTTTTTTTTTTTTATTGTGGATAAATAACTCCTGAATATTTCCATAGCAATTCTCATTGCTTGAATCGGTTG